>NW_025536250.1:0-64487 GCF_020615455.1 Coregonus clupeaformis
CCTCTGCGGAAGCATAGTCCCCTCAGCCTAGGAAAGTGCTCTGGCAACCCAATGGTGGAACAACCTCAGACGGAAGGACAGGGAGTACTACCCACCTTCCGGAGACATTTGAAACACTTTAAGGAATATGGGATAGGATAATAACCTTCTACAAAAAAAAAAAAATGATTTAAAAAGGAAAAGAAAATAACAAAAAGAACTAATAATAAAAACATTGTAAAGTGGATATAAGGGTGAAATGCACTATTTTAGGGAAGTCGCTCGATAAGAGCGACAATGATGGTAAATGAGTAAGTATGATGGCTTTTGGAGATGGTTATATGACAGACATTTAAATGGCTAGAAAGGGGAAACAAACCCATGTTGACAATACTTCCATCTATTAGTAAATAATAACAAAGTTAAATAGAATGGACAAGATATTGGGGATTAGTGAAGTAAATTTTCAAAGAGACTATAAGTTAAACATAGTTAATCACAAATGACAAGCACTTAGCCAGGGTAGTAAAATAGTTAATCTTTGTTGCTAGGAGGAAACTAATGTTCCTCACTGGTGTAGTATGGCCCTGCCTGATGCGGGGAACCGGGGTGGAAGCAGTGGGTGAAAGAGATGTTTCCATCGATCTGACTGAACCTGCCTCCTAACAATTGTTACATTATCAGTGACTGAAAACCAGACTGCCTGCCTTTTGCCTCCCCCCGTAGGCATATTGAAGGAGAGGGGTTAAAATTGTTCAGACTATAAGTTAAACACATTTTTCAGTAGACTATAATTTAAAAAGTACGTTAAACATATTAAATCATTAAGATATAAAGTAAACATAGTTCATCACAATGACAAGTAGTAAGACTAAGTGGTACAGAGTGGACGTAGAAGGAAGAGGCAGAACAGAGCCAGGAGATGGACCTGGGAAGGGGCCTGGGAATGGGTCTGCTAAGTGTGTGGGAAATATACAATGATGAGAACTGTATATGGTTGAGAATTGATTATGGTCAGAAAACGGACTGCCATGTTTAAACCATGTTTAAGATGATGATATGTTTAAGAATAAATAGAGCAGAGCCAGGGAATGTGGTCTGTTATTTTTTATATGACAGGGCTTGGTCCGCTAATTGTTTCAGAAACGGAATATAGAAAGAGGAGAATTCAGATTTCACCGCTATTATAAAATAAGGAAGTGAGTGGAGGGTCAAAAGGTGGAAAACGGAATCAATGGTGGAGGGAACCAAAGAGGGAGGGATTGGAAAGTAAAATGTATGTAAAATGAGTAAGATGAAACTGTATATAAACTGAGAGTGAGAGGTGGAAAGGGGAGATGCTCTGCAGACCAACCTTTGGCCTATTATCGTGTAATAAATATCTTTAATTCTACAAAAACTCTGAAAGTACTTAGATTTTTAAAGAAGTATAAAGACATGATTTTCTAATCAGTTAGCTACACATGCCTACGTATAATATAGCCGAAGTCGAAGTTTATAAACACCTTAACTCAAATATATTTAAACTAGTTTACAATTCTGAATTAATTGTAAATTTTGTTTAGAGTAGGATACACTTTATTTAAGAATGAAATGTAGAATAATAGTAGAGAGAACAGGACAGCGGGAGTTACTCACCACCTTCCGGAGACATTTTGAAACCCCACCTCTTGAAGGAATACCTGGGATAGGATAAAGTAATCTCCACTTACCCAACCAGTAAATGTCAGAATAATAGTAGAGAGAATGATTTATTTCAGCTTTTTATTTATTTCATCACATTCCCAGTGGGTCAGAAGTTTATATACACTAATAGTATTTGGTAACATTGCCTTTAAATTTTTAATTGGGTCAAACGGATATTCACAAGCTCACAAAGGGTGGGTGAATTTTGGCCATTCCCCCGACAGAGTTGTGTAACTGAGTCAGGTTTGTGAGGACCCCTTGCTCACACACGCTTTTTCAGTTCTGCCCACATTGTTATTGATTGAGGTAGGGCTGTGATGGCACTCCAATACCTTTGACTGTGTCTTAAGCCATTTTGACACATTGGAATGGGTATGTATTTTGGAAGACCATTGGTGACCAAGCTTTAACTTCTGACTGATGTCTTGAGATGTGCTTCAATATACAGTGAGGGAAAGAAGTATTTGATCCCGCTGGATTTTGTACGGTTGTCCAAACAAAGAAATTATAGTTATAATTTAATGGTAGGTTTATTTGAACAGTGAGAGACAGAATAACAACAACAAAAATCTAGAAAAACGCATGTCAAAAATGTATAAATTGATTTGTATTTTAATGAGGGAAATAAGTATTTGAAATCAGAAAAGATTTTTTGATGATAGGAAAGAGTTGAGATAGAGCACCCCCCCAAAGGAGTGTCAATCTCAGCTTGTTACCTGTATAAAAGACACCTGTACAGAAGCAATAATCAATCAGATTCCAAACTCTTCACCATGGCCATAAGACTCCAAAGAGTTCCAAGGATGTCAGGGACAAGATTGTAGATCTGACACAAGGCTGGAATAGGGTAAAGAATTGCAAGCAGCTTGCGCGGGAGAAGGTGATAAAACAGTGGTGGATTATTTGAAAAATGGAAGAAATAAAAATAACTTAATCCCTTAGCGTCATGCAAGATCTCATCGGATTGAATGATATGAGAAACGGTGAGGAATCAGCCCAGAACTACACGGGAGGATTTGTCAATGATTCAAGCAGCTTGGGTCCATAGTCACCAAGAAAACAATTGGTAACACACTAGGTGAAGGACTGAAATCCTGCAGCGCCAAAGCCCTAAAAGACATATAAGCGGAAGTTTGACAATAACATTGAATGATTCAGAGGAGAACTGGGGAGAGAGGTGTGGTGATGAGACAAAATGAGCTTGATCAACTAAGGGAGGAGGAGAATGCTGCAAGACCCCAAGAACACATCAACCGTGAAGCATGGAGGTGGAAACATCATTTTTGGGGATGCTTTTCTGCAAAGGGGACAGGACAACTGCACCGACATTGAGGGGAGGATGAGATGGGGCCATGTATCGCGAGATCTTGGCAAACAACCTCCTTCCCTCAGTAAGAGCATTGAAGATGGGTGGGGCTGGGTCGCATGAAACGAAGAAACACACAGCCAGGGCAACCTAAGGAGAGGCTGCAAGAAAAGATCTCAAGGTCTGGAGGGCTTTAAGTTCCAGACCTGGAAACTAATAGAAAAAATTTGAGGGGAGCTGAATAAAGCGCCAGAAGAAGATGGCTGCCATTTCCACAGCCCTCTAACCAATTGTACTATTATGTGTGTTTTTCCGCGAATATTTGTAATTTATTTTGTACATATATGTTTCTGCCATCGCCTCTATAACCAAAGAGAGCTTTGGATATCAGGACAGCGATATCACGGTATTGAGAAGACTTAAAGAAGGATATTTAAGACCCGATTACAAGCAGATCCCCGGCATCTCGCAGTGAGGAAGAGACGGAGATATGTGGATCGAGATCCGGGGCCTTATGTAAGGAACTGACGGAACACAAAAACCTCTCCCATCAATCTATTAGCCAACGCTGGCAAAAAATGGGAGATTTAAGATTAGGTTATCCTACACACGGGACATTAAAAACTGTAATATCTTATGTTTCACTGGAGTGTGGTGAACGATAACAATGATAAATTCAGCTAGCAGGAGTAATGAGGACAGAATAGACTCCGGGAAGACGAGGGGGGTTGTGGTATATTTGTAAACAACAGCTGGTGCACAAAATCAAATATAAGGAAGTTAAGGTTGACATTGAGTAGAGTATTATGATAAGTGTAGAACACTATTTACAAGAGAGTTTATATTTTTATATGTTATTTACACCACAAACCAATGCTGGATTAATGATTGCAGAATTGAATGAGTTGTACAAGGCATTAATCAACAGGAAAAAGCTCATCAGATGCAGCGCTCCTAGTAGCCGGGGACTTTAATGCAGGGAAACTTAAATCTCTACCTCATTTCTAAGCATGTTAAATGTGCAACCAGAGGGGAAAAAAACTCTAGACCACCACCACACACAGAGACACATACAAAGCTCCCCTCGCCCTCCATTTGGCAAATCTGACCATAACTCTTATCCTCCTGATTCCTGCTTATAAGCAAAAACTAAGAAGCAGGAAGCACCAGTGATTCAAAAAAAAGTGGTAGATGACGATGCTAATAAGGACGTTTAAGCACAGACTGGAACATGTTCCGGGATTTTCAGACAGCATTGAGGAGTACACCAATAGTACTGGCTTATCAATAAGTGCATCGATGATGTGTAAATACAGAAATGGATTAAGAAAATCACGGAGCTAAAGGAGGTTAGGAAGAAACGAGAAAAAATCCCGCATGACTGGAACATAAACAGGCAAAGAGTCAATACAGGTTAAGACTGGAATCATACTTCACACTGGCTCTGACGCCGGCGGATGTGGTAGGGCTTGAAAACTATTACAGACTACAAAGGGAAGCACAGCCGCGAAGTGCCAGTGACACAAGCTACAGACGAAGCTAAACCACTTCTATGCTCGGCTTCGAGGCAAGCAACACTGAAGCATGGATGAGAGCACCAGGTGGGACGACTATGTGATCACGCTCTCCGTAGCCGATGTGAGTAAGACTTTTAAGCAGGTAAATTAACAAGTGTCGAGGAGCGATTACAGGAGTGTATCGAGATGTGGAAAACTGGCAAGTGTTTTCACTGACATTCAAATGTCCGATGAGTCTGTAATACAACATGTTTCAAGTTGACCACCATAGTCCCCGTGCAAGAACCCTAAGATAACCCCTGCCTAACATGACCACCGAAGCACTGACGTAGTAGCATGAAGCGCTGAAAGACTGTAGGTACATAACAGCATAATCCAGAAACCCTAGACCCAATCAATTTGCATACCCCCACAGATCACAGATGATGCAATCCCTATCGCACAAGTTCCACCTGGACAAGAGGGAACATCTAGTGAGAATGTATTATTGACTACAGCTCAGCATTCAACACCATAGTGCTCTAAGTATCAATAAGCTAAGGATCCTGGGGACTAAACACCCCCCTCCGCAACTGATCCTGGACCTGACGGGCACCAAGGGTGGTAAGGGTAGAGGGTGAACAACAATTGCACACGATCCTCAACACGGGGGCTCAGGGGTGCGTGGCTCAGTCCCCCCCATCCTGTTCACCATGACTGCATGTAGCGAGGAACGACCCAACACCATCATTAAGTGGAGAACAACAGGGTAGGGATAGACAACATGAGACAGCTATAGGGAGGAGGTAGGAGATTGGCGTGTGGTGCAGGGACAACAACCCTCCCTCAACGTGACCAAGACAAAAGGGAGATGATTGTGGACTGAGAGGAAAAAAAGAGGACTGAGCACACCCCCATTCTCATCGACGGGGCTGTAGTGGAACAGGTTGGAGAGCTTCAAGTTCTTGGTGTCCACATCACCAACGAACTATCATGGTCCAAACACACCAAGACAGTCGTGAAGAGGGCACGACAAAGCCTATTCCCCCTCAGGAGACTAAAAAGATTTGGCATGGGTCCTCAGATCCTCAAAAATTCTACAGCTGCACCATCGAGAGCATCCTGACGGGTTGCATCATCCGCCTCGGTATGGCAACTGCTTGGCCTCTGACCGCAAGGCACTACAGAGGGTAGTGCAGTACTGCCCAGTACATCACTGGGCCAAAGCTTGCCTGCCATCCAGGACCTCTATCTACCAGGCGGTGTCAGAGGAAGGCCCTCAAAATTGTCAGGAAGACTCCAGTCACCCTAGTCATAGACTGTTCTCTCTGTTAGCACGGCAAGCGGTACCGGAGTGCCAAGTCTAGGTCCAAAAGACTTCTCAACAGCTTCTACCCCCAAGCCATAAGACTCCTGAACAGCTAATCATGGCTACCCGGACTATTTGCACTGCCCCCCACCCCATCCTTTTTACGGCTGCTACTCTGTTAAGTATTTATGCAAGTCACTTTAACTCTACCCACATGTACATATTACCTCAACTACCTCAACTTAGCCGGGCCCCTTTATTCATTGATATGCAACGGTACCCCTGTATAACATATAGCCTCCTACTTTGTCACTTTATTTTATTGTATATATAGCCTCCCTACTGTCATCTTTATTTCACTTCTGCTCTTTTTTTCTCAACACTTTTTGTTGTTGTTTTTATTCTTACTTTTTGTTTAAAATAAATGCAGACTGTTGGTTAAGGGCTGTAAGTAAGCATTTCACTGTAATGTCTGCACCTGTTGTATTCGCGCATGTGACCAATAAAATTTGATTTGATTTGATTTGATTTGATTTGAAAACCCGTATTGCCCAGCGACAGCCCCGAAACCTGAAGGATCTGGAGAAGGTCTGTATGGAGGAGGTGGGCCAAAATATCTGCTGCAGTGTGTGCAAACCTGGTCAAGACCTACAGGAAACGTATGATCTCTGTAATTGCAAACAAAGGTTTCTGTACCAAATATTAAGTTCTGCTTTTCTGATGTTATCAAATACTTATGTCATGCAATAAAATGCAAATTAATTACTTAAAAATCATACAATGTGATTTTCTGATTTTGTTTTAGATTCCGTCTCTCTCACAGTTGAAGTGTACCTATGATAAATATTACAGATTCCTCTACATGCTTTGTAAGTAGGAAAACCTGCAAAATCGGCAGTGTATCAAATACTTGTTCTCCCCACTGTATATGGTGGTAAGTTTGTGCTGACAGACCATCAGCCTCTTGTGAAAATACTAGACCAAAAACAGGAGTTCCAGCTCCAATAGCAGCCAGACTCCAGAGGTGGGCGTTAGATACTAGCTGCATATAAGTATGAAATACAATACTTCAGCTACAGCCACGGTAGAGACACTCCGGGAATGTTCTCAGCCTACGGGTTAGTTGAGGAGTGTGTGTTTCAGACAATGGGCGCAGCTGGTGTCAAAAGAGATGGAGACATTCTTCTAGTTGAATGGGGTGAAATACATCAAGTGGGTTGTGGGTTCGTTTCCCACGGGGGCCAGATGAAAAAAGTATACACTCACTAACTGGTGGTCGCTCTGGATAAGAGCCGTCTGCAAAAATGACTAAAACGTTTTTTAAAATGTTTTTAAAAAGTTGCCTCTGTATTGTGCAGCTTCAATGGAGTGAAAAGCAGAGCAACTTTGTACAGAATCTACAACAGGCTCTAGAGAAGGACAAGTCATCAGGACGGTTGGCACAGTATAGTGTGGACAACTTTCTGTTTGCCTACAGGAATACGCCGCATGCCACAACTGGAAAAAACTCCAGCAGAGTTGTTCCTAAAAGACTGGTTAGAACAAGGTTATCATGGTTAAACCCAGATTTTCAGCGACATGCAGTCTAAGATACAGGACAAGGGGGTGGGCAAGAGTCTTCGTTTTTTTCAGTCGGAACTTAAACAAGTGCTTGTCCGAGATTACCGGGAGGAGACAGAGAGAAATGGGTACACAGGGTTGTGAAAAGGGTACTTGGTCCTGGAACCTACTTGATGATGCAACAAAATGAGAAGACCTGAATGTGTCAGGGAGTGAGAACATCTCTGATTGGGAACTTGGACACTACGACTGTGATGGGCACGCATACAGAGACACAGATTGTGCCAGGCCGTGAGCCTGAGGGTTCAGGGAGCGTCATGAGAGGCCATAAAGGGTCAGAAGGCCTTCGGGACCAGTTGGATCTGTAAACAGGTTGTATATGAGTTGATAAGTGAAAAACTGTTTTGGAAAACCCATGATGTTTTCCAGAGGAAGTGGGAAATTCCGGGGAGGAGTGTGGTGTGTTGAGAAATGTATGTGTTAATGAGTTCTAGATTTTAAATGGTTGCAAATAGTCAATGGGATTTTGTATGCAGGGGTTGAGTTCATTTGAATTAACAAATGAAAATGGAGTTTCCGTTCTTGCATTGAAGTGATTGGATTAGGTGATGCAAGGAGCGGTGAAAGTTCAATGTGTTGGGGAGCTGGGCTGAAGACCACTGTAGAGAGTGGTCGACTGGAATGTGTTAAGGAGAACATTAAATAAATCAGTCTCTGTTTATTATACAGTAAGTACGCTTCTGAGTCTTCAGTAAAAGGACCCAGCATCTTAGGATGCAACACCCTGTATTCATGAATAAACAGAATATTCCTCTTTTACTGTATATGGGTTAAATGGAATAGTATCTGAAATATGGACACTGACTGCATGCCTATAACCTCACATGTAGATATTAACTTCTGCAGAATTATGGTTTTACTGCAGTGAAATGATATAAATCTAATTTTAAATTGTCTTGGGAACACGAGTGGATAAATATTTCTATCAGCATCTCTGGGAAAATGCGAATGCACGTGTAATGCGTTATCCCTGACTCTCTCGCAAGCAGACAGCATTTTAACCACATAAAATAAGCACCCAAGACAAACTGGAAGTTCCCATTCTCAGCTTCTCATTTCCACGGTTGGAGTTACAGCGTTCTACCTGGTCCCTAAATATATAATTTTAACGGTATTTGATTACTAATGCACATTTTCAATGTAAAACGTCAAGTGAGCACTACTTTAGTCTTCTGGGGCAACACGATAATGACAGAAGCTGCATCTACTAAACTAGAGTAGACAAATAGCCCTACCTAATGTCAGAAATAAGCAGAAGCTTTGCTCATATTAGGGGGAAGTAGCCATTATTGAATAGGCTAAATTGTGGATTGGAATGCGGCAGGTAGTCTACTTTGACGTGATTTGTTTGACAGATAAACACAGCACCCATGATATGCGAAACGGAGCCTGCACAGACGGGATAAGGTTTTTACATCGCCACAGTATCCCCGTCATCGATCAGCATATTGCAGGCATCTCGTCCAGGATTCTAGATAACCGAGGATAAGCTTTTCAGGTTATTGTAAACGGATATGTTTATAAGGGCCAACGTCAACTGAATAAGTCAATATCCGAAATAATAACGGGATATTAGTGTGCATGTAAACGTGGCTCTAATGTAGAGCCAATCTGGAATTTAACAAAATATTTGAAAACCAAATGATTAGGAACTGAAACCACATTCGCCTACTCACAAACTCCACTGGCAACCAACACTGTTCGCAATCAGCAAGCCAAAAGGTAGACATTAAAGAACTCAGTATTTCAAACACAAGTAGGCACTTGAATTTAAAAATATTTTATTGTTCAAGTAATGCAGGAGGAACTCCCCTGGCCGAATCAAACGCAAGACAGTGGAACAAAAGAAAGCGTCAGCAAACAACTCAGTATTGTCATCATTTCCGGTTATTTAAATCAAGTACTACCATTGGAGCAGCCAAAGGATGAATCACCATATAGGAATTCTGTTGATAAATAATTAGTACAAAAGGACTACAAAATCAGAAACAAAGTTCAGATGAGTGAAAAGTTGTACTGCATCCCAGGAGCCTTTCCTTGGTGGGGTTCCCTTTAGCAGGTTGGGGAGAGTTTACCAGGTGGGGATATGCTGCGTTCAGAGATGCTGTAACATCACTACAGTCATTGGGAGCATCTCTGCAATCCAAAAGGTATAACCTCCCAGGGGTGTAGCAGGTTGGGAGAAGACAGTTTTGCCATTCTCATAAATCGATTTGTAACTAGATTGGAATGAGAACAGACTGTTCAACGATGTGCCTTGAGTGCTACTGTAGCTGACATCTTGAGTGCTTTCATTGTCACCGACATCGGACCCAACATCCTGAGAACCATCACTGCTGCTAAAATCCAAGTTGCTTGAGAAGTTGGCCCCTCCTGTTCAAGGCCTGTCGCCTGCCGAGGCAAGGCGCGCCTGTCGCTTCTGCCGAGGCAAGGGCGCCTGTCGCTCTGCCGAGGCAAGGGCGCCTGTCGTCTGCCGAGGGGGCAAGGGCGCCTGTCGCTTCTGCCGAGGGGCAGGCGCCTGTCGCTTCTGCCGAGGCAAGGGGCCTGTCGCTTCTGCCGAGGCAAGGGCGCCTGTCGCTTCTGCCGAGGCAAGGGCGCTCTGTCGCTTCTGCCGAGGCAAGGGCGTCTGTCGCTCTGCCGAGGCAAGGGCGCCTGTCGCTCTGCCGAGGCAAGGGCGCCTGTCGCTTCTGCCGAGGCAAGGGCGCCTGTCGCTCTGCCGAGGCATGGCGCCTGTCGCTTCACTTAAGGTATTTGGGTCAGTCGTTGCTGAGGGGCCGGGTGCCTCTGTTGCCGAGGGGGCGTTGGGGCCGGGTGCCTCTGTTGCCGAGGGCCGGGTGCTTCTGTTGCCGAGGGGCCGGGTGCTTCTGTTGCCGAGGCGTTGGGGGCCGGGTGCTTCTGTTGCCGAGGGGGCGTTGGGGCCGGGAGCTTCTGTTGCGAGGGGGCGTTGGGGCCGGGTGCTTCTGTTGCCGAGGGGCGGTTGGGGCCGGGTGCTTCTGTTGCCGAGGGGCGTTGGGGCCGGGTGCTTCTGTTGCCGAGGCGTTGGGGCCGAGTGCTTCTGTTGCCGAGGGGGGGGTTCGGGGCCGGGGTGCTTCTGTTGCCGAGGGGGCGTTGGGGCCCGGTGCTTCTGTTGCCGAGGGGCGTTGGGGCCGGGTGCTTCTGTTGCCGAGGGGGCGTTGGGGCAGGTGCTTCTGTTGTTGCCGAGGGGCGTTGGGGCCGGGTGCTTCTGTTGCCGAGGGGCGTTGGGGCCGGGTGCTTCTGTTGCCAGAGGGGCGTTGGGGCTGGGTGCTTCTGTTGCCGAGGGCGTGGGGCGGGTGCTTCTGTTGCCGAGGGCGGGGGGCCGGTGCTTCTGTTGCCGAGGGGGCGTTGGGGCGGGTGCTTCTGTTGCCGAGGGGCGTTGGGGCCGGGTGCTTCTGTTGCCGAGGGGGCGTTGGGGCCGGGGTGCTTCTGTTGCCGAGGGGGCGTTGGGGCCGGGTGCTTCTGTTGCCGAGAGGGGGCGTTGGGGCCGGGTGCTTCTGTTGCCGAGGGGGCGTTGGGGCCGGGTGCTTCTGTTGCCGAGGGGCGTTGGGGCCGGGTGCTTCTGTTGCCCCGGGGGGCGTGGGGGTCGGGTGCTTCTGTTGCCGAGGGGGCGTTGGGGCCGGGTGCTTCTGTTGCCGAGGGGCGTGGGGCCGGGTGCTTCTGTTGCCGAGGGGCGTTGGGGCCGGGTGCTTCTGTTGCCGAGGGGCGTTGCCGGGCAGGTGCTTCTGTTGCCCGAGGGGCGTTGGGGCCGGGTGCTTCTGTTGCCGAGGCGTTGGGGCCGGGTGCTTCTGTTGCCGAGGGGCGTTGGGGCCGGGTGCTTCTGTTGCCGAGGGCGGTGGGGTGCTTCTGTTGCCGAGGCGTTGGGGCCGGGTGCTTCTGTTGCCGAGGGGGCGTTGGGGCCGGGTGCTTCTGTTGCCGAGGGGCGTTGGGGCGGGTGCTTCTGTTGCCGAGGGCCGCGTTGGGGCCGGGTGCTTCTGTTGCCGAGGGGGCGTTGGGGCGGGTGCTTCTGTTGCCGAGGTGGGCGTTGGCCGGGTGCTTCTGTTGCCGAGGGGCGTTGGGGCCGGGTGCTTCTGTTGCCAGGGCGTTGGGCAGGGGTGCTTCTGTTGCCGAGGGGGCGTTGGGGCCGGTGCTTCTGTTGCCGAGGGCGTTGGGGCCGGGTGCTTCTGTTGCCGAGGGGCGTTGGGGCCGGGTGCTTCTGTTGCCGTGTGGGCGTAGGGGCGGTTCCCTTTGTTGCCGCGGGGCGTAGGGGCCGGTTCCCTATTGTTGCCGCGGGGCGTAGGGAGCGGTTCCCTTTGTTGCAGCGGGGGCGTAGGAGCCGGTTCCCTTTGTTGCTGGGGCGTAGGAGCCGGTTCCCTTTGTTGCCCTGCGGGCGTAGGGAGCAGTTCCTTTGTTGCCGCGGGGCGTAGGGCAGTTCCCTTTGTTGCCGTGGGGCGTAGGGAGCCGGTTCCCTTTGTTGCCGCGGGCGTAGGGAGCGGTTCCCTTTGTTGCCGCGGGGCGTAGGGAGCCGTTCCCTTTGTTGCCGCGGGGCGAGGGCAGTTCCCTTTGTTGCCGCGGGGCGTAGGAGCCAGTTCCCTTTGTTGCCGCGGGCGCAGGAGCGGTTCCCTTTGTTGCCGCGGGGCGTAGGGAGCCGGTTCCCTTTGTTGCTGTGGGGCGTAGGCCGGTTCCCTTTGTTGCCGCGGGGCGTAGGAGCCCGGTTCCCTTTGTTGCCGCTGGGGGCGTAGGCGTTCCCCTTTGTTGCTGCGGGGGCGTAGGAGCCGGTTCCCTTTGTTGCTGCGGGGGCGTAGGAGCCGGTTCCCTTTGTTGCTGCGGGGGCGTAGGAGCCGGTTCCCTTTGTTGCAATTTGGGGAAGATATCTATAGTCACCTAGGAAACGAGACAAAATGTCAAAAATAGTAAAATACCAGCATTTGAAGTTCTTGGAACTACACAAAAATAATGTTATTTTAACTGAATGTGTAGAACACACCTTTATGTGGAGGATAACAGGTTATCCCTACAATCAGCAGGCAACAAATCCAAGTAATTCTAAATAAAAAATAAACATCCTAATCAGTTAAACACAGCTACCTGTAAAACCTGAGAGACAAGGGAAACAAACTAGGGCGATACAACTTACCTCAAAGACAGACCAAAATTCACAGCCATTTTTTTCCCCCAAAAAAACAACACAGTATTCAGAACTAATGACAGCCAGAAGCCTTACCAGGAGATCCCCCTTATTATATCTGATTATCTTTTCTTGTTGCGCCTTATAAAGTAATCCTAGACCCTTCTAATCTGGCTGGTTAATTAGGGTACAGCTGCCAGCCACTGAACATCATTTCCATTGGTCCAACTTCCCAATTGGAGATTAGGTGCGCTTGATTTCATTCAGCTGGTGTGCTGGAGGGTTTGCACATCATGGACCAATCCGATGATTTTAAAGAGTGAACTCTACCTACCCATTGCACTGGTTGAGTTTAACCAAGTGCTCCTTCAATGAATGCTAATGAAGTTCCTGCCAGGGGCTTTTGCAGGTGCAACCTCAGTGGTCAGGTAGAAATGTGTTGTGCAAAAAGGCTGCAGACACAGTAAGATTGTGACAAAATATAAACTGTAGTCGTCTGTTGACGTATGCTAGACTAGAGATTGTCCATCAACACAGAGTCTAACTTCTTACATAAAAGTAGACAATTGAATGCATATACAATTTCATCCATGTCCATGAGGCCAAACAGACAGTCGACTACAACAGGCAAATGTGTCTTAGTTGTGTCAATGTTTGTGAATAAGTCCCAGGTGATACCTTATGCTAGCTAAGCTTCCCTGCTAGTGCCTACTGGCATTCTCTTTGGATCTTAATGGATCCATTTAAGGTCTGAATTCTCATACTATGCAGTTCGATGATTTCACCAACAATACTTGGTTTAGAAAAGTGTACATGTTCTAAGACGATCTGTAGTCTGTACAGAATATATTAGTTCATTGATAAGTTAAACCGTTCCAGGCATTGTAAAGATCAGGTACACTGAATCCATTCTTTAGGAGCCTGTGGTGCGATAAATGGACTAGCAGGAGGAATGAGCTACAGGTTAAAAAATCTGTTGACGCACATGTGAATCAATTTGGGTAATACAAAAAATCCATCAGTTTAAGCTAGAAATATCAGGTTTTTGCATGGACTGCTTCTCAATCCACTTCATCCGCCTATGTCGCCCTTCCGCATCTGCGGTGGATGGGGGCCGAGCTACAGCAGAGTTTGTCAGACCATGTGACATCACAAAAATTGGTCTTCTCACGACAACATAATAATAATAATATGCCATTTAGCAGACGCTTTTATCCAAAGCGACTTACAGTCATGCGTGCATAATTTTTTTTGTTTATGGGTGGTCCCGGGGATCGAACCCACTACCTTGGCTTTCAAGCGCCGTGCTCTACCAGCTGAGCTGCAGAGGACCACCCATACACAAAAAAATGTATGCACGCATGACTGTAAGTCGCTTTGGATAAAAGCGTCTGCTAAATGGCATATTATTATTATTTTGTCGTGAGAAGACCAATTTTTGTGATGTCACATGTAGCGTCTGAACGGTTTGGCCTACAAACTATAATGACCACTATTTTGCATTTGTATTTATTAAGAATCCCCATTAGCTGCTGCCAAGGTAGCAGCTACTCTTCCTGGGGTCCTGCAACATTAAGGCAGTTATATACAATTTAAAACACATTATATTTCATAACACTTTACCCAGTACATTTATTGTGTTCCCTCAGGCCACTACTCCACTATCACATATTTACAATACAACATTACATTTTTTACATTTTAGTCATTTAGCAGACGCTCTTATCCAGAGCAACTTACAGTTTTAGTGAGTGCATATATTTTCATACTGGCCCCCCGTGGGAATCGAACCCACAACCCTGGCGTTGCAAACGCCATGCTCTACCAACTGAGCTACACGGGACTACATCCATGTGTACGTGTGTAGAGTGAGCGTCTATATGCATGTGTGTATGTACCTGTGTGTGTGTCTCTTCACAGTCCCCGCTGTTCCACAAGGTGTATTTTTACCTGTTTTTTAAAATCTGATTCTACTGCTTGCATCAGTTACCTGATGTGGAATCGAGTTCCATGTAGTCATGGCTCTATGTAGTACTGTGCGCCTCCCATAGTCCATTCTGGACTTGGGGACTGTGAAGAGACCTCTGGTGTCATGTCTTGTGGGTTGTGTATGGATGTCAGAGCTGTGTGCCAGTGTTCCAAACAGGACAGCTCGGTACATTCAGCTCGTCGACACCTCTCACATAAACAAGCAGTGATGAAGTAAATCTCTCTTCCACTCTGAGACAGGAGAGACTGACATGCATGTCATCAATGTCAGCTCTCCGTGTACTTTTAAGTGCCAGCCGTGCTATGGAAAGGGGAGACTCACGAACATGATTCCGTTTGCTCTATGGCCCCCACAACTTTCACAGACTCTCTGAAGGTAACCCATACAAACAAATGGAAGTATGGAGGTAGTTGTGCCAACATACGTAAGGGGTTAAAGATGTGCCCAAAAAACATTTATTGAGCCATCACCTAGATATAGGACAGACTTCAAAACTTTGCATTTATAAAGGTGTCATTCAATGCGTTTCTATGGGCTATAGTAGTAAAGGGTAAGTTATGTATTTATCAAATAATTTAATATTTTGATACCTAAAGGGTCCCACAAATTCATATAGCTAAACAATTCCATATGTTAGCTTAGTACTCTCCCTAATGCTTAGAATGAGGTTGATGAGAAATCAAGATTGTCTCAACACCGTATACAATGCATGCCTACATATAACTACATCTAAAAGTGCACTACATGACCAAAACTATGTGGACACCTGCGTACATTTTTCAAAAATTATGGGCATTAATATGGAGTTGATATCCCTGTTCATGAGTATCCCTGTGTGGTGTATTGAGAAATATATTATGTGAGGTATGTTTTTTGGAATAGGAAACAGTTGGCGGGAGAGACGTTAGCTGAGTATATAGCATCGCTAAAGGGACTGGCGGCTACATGTGTGTTTGGGGCTGCACTAGAGGAGCAGCTGAGGGATCAGCTAGTTTATGGAGTTGCCAGTAAGGAGCTGTAGGGTATTGGGGATTTATTATTCTCCTAAATTGATGGGATGACTAACTTAGAAAGAATGCATTCTTGACTGGGCTAATGTAGGTTGTGACACCTGGCAAGCTGTGATTGATGTGAATAGCTGTTTTAGGGGGTAAAGTGAGATAGGGATTGTGTCTCCAGATGCTGGAATATACTGGGTCTTTGTGATCTGTGAGCCTTCCTTGGACGTAGGAATGGTGTCTAAGGGAGCTGGCTCTTCTCACTATGACAGGTTGTTATGATATGGACATATGCCTGGTAACAGAGATGCATCAACGGATTGACTGAGTAAGTCTAAACCACGCTCAAGTCTCTACTCTAATTGGTCAGCAGAGAGGTGGGAAACTCCCTCTGTCAGAGTATTTGAGCAAGAACCCAGAACAATGGGTTAGTTCTCTGGGGTGCCCTGCGAGGTATCTCAGAGAGCCCGTATATACGAAACATCATATTTACCATTGAAGGTTTTTGCATTAATTAAAATAACTAGTATATCTTAGAAGTCGTGTTGACCTCTTTTGTTCCTAATACCAGATTTGAATTGGCCGACTTTGACAATTGGTGACACTCGACGTGATCTGGTAGAAAGGACTACGCTGGGTAATGTCCGGCCCATTTGGTCACCTCTTTCATCGAACCGTGTGTTTCACAAAGTGCCCGGGCTTCTAAAAAGGTAAGCAGATACCTATTGTTAAATAACTAAACTTCTGCACATTGGCTTTATTCAAATTAATTTTGTGAAACACCTGTCTGATGTAAGTGAACTAAATTATGAAACTATTATGAGTAGATAAGCACAATATTGTGACATGCAAACCTGTGATAAATGTGATGTTAAACCATGGTACCACAGAGAGTATTGGTTCTACCGGCAAGGTCCGTGAGATACGGCTAGGTTCAGGAGACAATACTGACATCTACCGGCAAGGTCCGTAATTGCGACAATACGGCTAAGGTTCGGAGATATAGGGAATTATTGATTTAAGTAATTGCTATCGGCAAGGTTCATAACTATGACAGTACGACTAAGGTTAGAAGAATTACACCGGCAAGGTCCGTAACTACGAGGATACGGCTAAGGTTCGGGAAATTTTAGATATAGGGAATAATTGATTTAAGTAATTGCTATCGGCAAGGTTCAGTAACTACGACAGTACGACTAAGGTTAGAAGAATTACACCGGCAAGGTCCATAACTTTAAGGATATGGCTGGGTTCGGCAAATTTTAGATAATACTGGTGACTGGCAAGGTCCGTAACTAAGGGTTACGGCTAGGTTCAGCACAGTGTTTTGAATAAAATAGACGCGGCTGTGTGCCCAAATAGATTGTGTGTGGAGTGTAGGTGTGTCATTTATGACTGTGTGACATATTTGACTGTGTGATAGGGTTATGACTGTATATTGTGAGTGAGTGCGATAACTGTGTACTATTTTTACTGTGTGATAACTGTATACTACTTTAACTGTGTACCATTTTTGGCTGTGAATACAAAGAATATTTTAAAACAGTAAATAATGAGAACTACAATTAGGAAATAAAGTTTAAAGTGTGCAAACGTTAACAAAAGACACCCATAGGAGGTACTATAAAAAGTTAGACAGTGCGAGTGTTGTCGTATGCATGAAAGTGTGAATGATAAACCTGTATACCTTGATAGAAAACAAATTGGGAATCAAAAGACGTCTGTGGCTGTCCAAACGGTATAATTTGGGAATAAATGTTGGATTTGTGGTTACTCAAACCATATAACCCATCAGTGACAATCGAAAACATGAAATGAAAAGTGATGAATGAGTGTGACTGAACTAAAACGTTTGAACTGATATATTTGAAATATAACATTTATAATAATATAATAATATAATATGCCATTTAGCAGACGCTTTTATCCAAAGCGACTTACAGTCATGCGTGCATACATTTATTTTATTTTTTTTGTGTATGGGTGGTCCCGGGGATCGAACCCACTACCTTGGCGTTACAAGCGCCGTGCTCTACCAGCTGAGCTACAGAGGACCACATTTGGTGTTTGACATAGCATAATACTGCTTTTGAATAGTTGTGTCGAAGCAATTCGGTTTAGTATTTGATTTGATGTTTGATATTCGACATAGCATAATACTGGTTTTAGGTGCTTGGTTTGGGCTATTTGGTTTATTATTTGATTTAACGTTTGATGTTTGACCGTGCAAAATACTGGTTAAACAATTAGACCGAAATAATTTGGTTTATCGTTGAGATATAGATATGCACCGACTTTAACTAATTAGGTGGGAATTATTTGATTTAAATAAATAGACTAAAAGTACTTTGAATAACGGCAGAATATTGGAAACGCGCTAAAACGAGAAACAGCTCCTCACAGCTCCCCAAAAAGTAGAGTTGCGAGGGAGGGGCTGGAGAGAGCGAAAGTGTGGCTTTTGGAGCCATGAAAGACTGGAAGTTGGCTAGAACACCACGGGGTGATTATTTGAGAGGTGCAAGTGGGTTTCTGACGAGAGATGTTCTAAACTTGTTCACCTGAATGCAGACGTGCGTCATGGGTGAGAAAGTAGAGAATATTTACATTCTGCGGTAATTTGGCAGACGCTCTTGTCTAGAGCGATTTACGGGAGCAATTGGGGTTGAGTGCCTTGCTCGAGGGCACATCGGCAGATTTTTTCGCCTGGTCGGCTCGGGGATTGGAACGGCGACCTCTCGGTTGTTGACGCGGCGCTATTGGTCACTAAACTGCCTGCCGCCCCATATGAGTTTAAGATTGTGGCGTTGTTGGATAATATGATGGTGGAATAAACTGACCATAAGTAATGTTGTTTTAGACGTAATGTATAATATAGTACAAAGCAAATAGAGGGTTAAATTGAACTAATTATCATGGTAGAGCTAACGTAGTACAGTGAGGGAACTTCATTTTGTGTCAGAGGGTAAGATGACATCATTAATGGTACTATTGGTGGAAATCTATTTATCATTTCAAGGCATGGAGTAACAATCTGCATTTATGAGTGTAAATTCCACTGCTGATGTGTTGATCGAATGGGTACGATGGAGTAGTTGGTTTGGTAATGTTGAATGGACTATTTGTAGCGTGTTTTGGGGTTAAATAGAAAGACTCACTTATTCAATAGGGAATGGGTAAGAGAGAGATAGTTTTTACGTGTATTAAAAGTTGCATAAGATAGCTTTAGTAGTATTTTAGATAAGTCTATGAAAATATGTTACAGGTACGAATGACATTATTGCCTAAGAAGGAAGATTGTAGGGAAGTTTCCCACGCCTCCCCCATAATGCAGGAAGGAGCAGGAGAGGGGGAGGAGATGTAAGAGACAGGACATAGTTCAGATGGTAGGAATGTCATTAAGCGTATGCTGATAAACGATAGCAAGTATTTGTTTTATTAATTAGGGCCTAATCAGAGAGAACAGTTAAAGAAATTGAATAGCGAACTGAAATGGGTTAAGGGGGAAAATACAAAATAGTTGGACAATTTTAGAACTATAATTTATTTAGGTTAGGATGAAAGTATGCATTGACTGTTGTGCTGGGGAAATAGCGCCAGCCTGTGGTGGGTTCTGGATTGGTGAAACAGTGGGGGCAGGAACAATAGAAGGGGAGACAGATTTTCCTAGGGGGTTGAACAAATAATTGATAATGGATCATTTGAGATGAGATCACATGTAGCAGAGTTAGGGTAATCAATTAAATAATAATTGTATACTCGAGGAATTTTGAGTGGTTTTATGGATTAGTTATGAAGAATTAGATTGATACAAACAATTATTGATGGGTTAAGACTGGGGATATCTGTATCATGTTTTGTGTATACTACCATCTTTAGATTATAACTAGGAGAAAGAGATTAGCTCATCTCAGTTAGGCAGTATTTAGGTCATAAGAGGGAGCTACCAAATTAAGTTGAGCCTAACTATATCTGATTGTTATTTTTCAATTGGGTTTTTCAAATAAATAAATTTAAAAAACACACCCAGCATGATGTTTATAAAGGGTTGTTATGTTGAATTTAGGGGGATTTTCAACAGATCATGGGTGGTGTTTACTATGCTGTAGGATGGAACGGTTTGTTGGGGGATATTTGAACCTAAATTAATGGAATAAACTGCAGTAATCAGAGGAATGGTTATCACTAGGTAAATGGATAAAACAGGGGAAAAACATTACTGACTGGCAGAATACACCAAATGGGGATCAGTATGGCCACTCCACTGGGAGATATAGAATAAAGTTAAATTGGAGAGCAAAAACCCAGCCCAGGGTCCACCTGGAGATAAGTTTTAACGGATGACAGGGAAGAGATTTTCTTAACTCAGGAACAGGAGGCTGAGTTAGCAGCAATTCCCGTTCAAATTATGGTCACAAGGACAACAGATGTAGGACTAATTAAGGGGGTAGCTCCAGTACAAGTGATTCCTCGATCCGATAATAGACCATACCAAAAGCAATATACTATGAAACCAGAAGCAATAAATGGGATAACACCTACATTTGAGCATTTACTTGAGGTAGGGGTGATAATTCCTGGAGATGAGGCACAATGCAACTCTCCAGTATTTCCCTGTTAAAAAGGCGGCACCTAGCGCCGACTGGAGGATGGTCATGGACTTACAGTTAGTTTAATAGAAATATAATTCCCAGAGTTCCATGTGTACCAGATCCACATACATTGCTGAACCAATTGAAACCAGAGAACTCCTATTTTACAGTGATAGATTTAGCTAATGCTTTCTTTAGTATCCCAGTTCATCTGGATAGTCAGGGGTGGTTTGGCTTTACTTTTCAGGGAAAGAAATGGACTTACGCTAGGATGCCTCAAGGCTACTCGGAAAGTCTTACAATCTTAGCCCAGGCTATAACTAGGAATTTGGGAAAGTTTGAACCTAGGGAAGGAAGCAAATGTTAGTTTATGTAGATTATATTCTATTGGCTAATCCCACTCAGGAGGGATGTAAGAGGGATACAATCCAATTGTTAACCTTCCTGGCAGAACAGGGACACAAAGTGAGCAAAAAGAAACTTCAACTTTGGCAGAGCGAGGTCATTTACCTAGGACACACTATAACTCAGGAGGGCGAATGTTAAACTCATCCAGGAAAACTGCTATATTTGAAGCGCCAAAACCGTTAAACAAAAAACAAATGATGAGCTTTTTTGGTAATGATAAAGCTTGGGTACTCCATTATGTACTGCATACGGGTAAATTAAGTGATCTTATCTATGGGAAGGCAATGGCAGCTCATGGTAAAGTAATTTGGAACTCTAAGGAGGCATACATACATCAGGGATGTTATCCAAATAGTAGAGAGTAAAGAGGGATATGACATTGGTCGTGATTTAAAGATGATGAGGTTTTTTGGTGGGCTATTAGATATAACTGGGTTAATCATGAACATAGAGATTTTTATTCTTTGTTGCTAGACAGAAGACTTAGGTGACCTAAAAATAGACTTGTCATGTCCAACAATTAGTCTTCAGGTCAAGCCCGGGAGAGCCTGGGTAGAACAGAGTTTGAACTAAACATAAGTGTTTTTACAAGATAAGAGATTGATTGATTGGATTACTAAATGATTCTGAACTGAATAAAAGTCGAATTTAGCTGCCATAAAAGACAAAGGAAGTGGGAGGAGCAATAAAGAAGCAAAAGACAATCTCAAAAATGAAAGGCATGGCAATTGGATGATAAATTACATAAGGGATGGTTTAGAAAGGTGGTAATAGACACATGGGCAAATCATGTGTCAAAAAGGGGGAGTGATAGGATTAAATAATAATGATAGGATTAAATAAATAAAAATACTTAAAAAATAAAAAAAACAACAATAGAAATTGAGAGCTCAACATGTATGTGTGAAGATAGTTTATTAACTACACCCGTATGTCAGAGGTTTTGTGCCCCACAGGTGAACTAAAGGAGAAGGTGACCCACTCTATCTCACCAGGAGACTGGGTGTGGATCCAGTCCCTAAAAGAAAAAAAACTGAAGCAGGCCTGTTGGGAAGGGGCCCTATCAAGTCCTATTAGATCCACCTGGGTGCATGTCACACACTGCAAAAAAGGTAAACCCAGTTACACCTGATGAACAAACACAGAGTTAGGAGAAAGAACCGATCACCACTAGGGGCTCGGGGGTTGGCGAGGTGGGGATTCACAGGTCTCCTGACGGTAGGTAGCTGTCTGATTGTGGGGAGCCATATTCCTAACACACTCAAACCCTTCTGATCAGCCAAAAGTAGTAGTTAACCTAACACAAGTTGATAAAATAATACCTGAGCACAGTCTACGAAGGCATAGGAGACAGCTAGACGTAGGGAAAGGGGAAGCACTAGGGACTTTAGGGGAGGACATCACCATATGTACAGTGGGGAAAAAAAGTATTTAGTCAGCCACCAATTGTGCAAGTTCTCCCACTTAAGAAGATGAGAGAGGCCTGTAATTTTCATCATAGGTACACGTCAACTATGACAGACAAATTGAGAAAAAAAAAATCCAGAAAATCACATTGTAGGACTTTTAATGAATTTATTTGCAAATTATGGTGGAAAATAAGTATTTGGTCACCTACAAACAAGCAAGATTTCTGGCTCTCCAGACCTGTAACTTCTTCTTTAAGAGGCTCCTCTGTCCTCCACTCGTTACCTGTATTAATGGCACCTGTTTGAACTTGTTATCAGTATAAAAAGACACCTGTCCACAACCTCAAACAGTCACACTCCAAACTCCACTATGGCCAAGACCAAAGAGCTGTCAAAGGACACCAGAAACAAAATTGTAGACCTGCACCAGGCTGGGAAGACTGAATCTGCAATAGGTAAGCAGCTTGGTTTGAAGAAATCAACTGTGGGAGCAATTATTAGGAAATGGAAGACATACAAGACCACTGATAATCTCCCTCGATCTGGGGCTCACGCGAAGATCTCACCCTGTGGGGTCAAAATGATCACAAGAACGGTGAGCAAATCCCAGAACCACACCGGGGGACCTAGTGAATGACATGCAGAGAGCTGGGACCAAAGTAACAAAGCCTACCATCAGTAACACACTACGCCGCCAGGGACTCAAATCCTGCAGTGCAAGACGTGTTCCCCCTGCTTAAGCCAGTACATGTCCAGGCCCGTCTGAAGTTTGCTAGAGTGCATTTGGATGATCCAGAAGAGGATTGGGAGAATGTCATATGGTCAGATGAGACCAAAATATAACTTTTGGTAAAAACTCAACTCGTCGTGTTTGGAGGACAAAAGAATGCTGAGTTGCATCCAAAGAACACCATACCTACTGTGAAGCATGGGGGTGGAAACATCATGCTTTGGGGCTGTTTTTCTGCAAAGGGACCAGGACGACTGATCCGTGTAAAGGAAAGAATGAATGGGGCCATGTATCGTGAGATTCTGAGTGAAAACCTCCTTCCATCAGCAAGGGCATTGAAGATGAAATGTGGCTGGGTCTTTCAGCATGACAATGATCCCAAACACACCGCCCGGGCAGAAGGAGTGGCTTCGTAAGAAGCATTTCAAGGTCCTGGAGTGGCCTAGCCAGTCTCCAGATCTCAACCCCATAGAAAATCTTTGGAGGGAGTTGAAAGTCCGTGTTTCCCAGCGCAGCCCAAAAACATCACTGCTCTAGAGGAGATCTGCATGGAGGAATGGGCCAAAATACCAGCAACAGTATGTGAAAAACCTTGTGAAGACTTACAGAAAACGTTTGACCTGTGTCATTGCCAACAAAGGGTATATAACAAAGTATTGAGAAACTTTTTGTTATTAACCAAATACTTATTTTCCACCATAATTTGCAAATAAATTCATTAAAAAATCCTACAATGTGATTTTCTGGAATTTTTTTCTCATTTTGTCTGTCATAGTTGACGTGTACCTATGATGAAAATTACAGGCCTCTCTCATCTTTTTAAGTGGGAGAACTTGCACAATTGGTGGCTGACTAAATACTTTTTTCCCCCACTGTATGTCACCATGTACATCCTGGGATTATGTAGTTGCTCATATCGAGAGGGGGATATGTAAATCTCCATACACAGTTTAGGGACAGGTGTAGTATTGTGAAAGTAGGGAATTACCAGAAATGGCAGTGCGACCCATAGAAGGGTAGGTACTGTCTGAAAGTCTGAAGTACGCAAAAACAGGTTTATCCTCCATGCAAGCCACCTGGGAATGTGGTGAAAGAGTCTTATGGTAACTTGAACTATCTGTATCCCCCGATAACAAAGTCATTCCGACCTAGGTTGCCCTACGTTTGAAGTCTCAGGGGATTCTAATTATTTTTCTAGGACTCGTAAGATAGGATACAGAGTAGGGCATCTTAGCTCCTGCTCCTACACAGAGAATATAACAACTAAAAGAGACCATGACTAATCTCTCCTCTTTGTTGCAGCCAGAGGATTTTAGGAACTAAAACCAGGCCCGTGCTGACATCTTATGGTTGTGTGGTGATTACTGATTGTGAATTCACCTACATACGCAAATAATCAACCGTGTCAGAGACTGGTGAGTTGTCACATAGAAAGTAGGACCTCCTCCTGGGATCCTTTGATGAATGGATCCTTTGATGGGATAGAGTACCTCGAGGGGTTCCAGAAAAATTCAAAGCTAGGAATCAGATCGCAGCTGAGTTTGAATCAAGTATTTTTGGTGGTCAACAATTAATAAAACGTAGATTGGATGAATTAGATTTACTATAACCAGCAAAGATTTATAAACCACACTCGTGATGCAATAAAGGGATTAGCTGAGCAGACAGCGGCAACTAGCTTAATGACATGGCAGAATAGAATAGCTTTAGATATGCTTGTTTGTGTTCTGTTTGGATATATGCTCGTATTTTCATCCTCAAACAATATAGCACCGGACGGGTCCGTGACAAAAGAGCTTCAGGGGAGTAACTACGCTGACGAACGAACTGGCTGAGAACTCTGGTATTGATAGCTCCATAAACGGTTGGTTTGATAACATATTTGATAAATGGAAAACTATTGTTGTAACTATTCTGGGTGAAGTTATAGCTTCTATGGGTATACTTGTTCTTTGTGGATGTTGTCTTATTTCCTGTGTCTGAGGTTTGGTGAGAAAGGAGATGGGGAAGGTGATTTCCAACAGATGGTAGAGATACGGCCCAATCCTGGACTCCAACCTAGGAATAAAGGATATGACCTACCAGGCTTGGTGGAGTGACACTAGAGGGTGTCTAAAGGGGGCCAAAATATACTTCTCTGTTTGTGTTTTATGTTTTAATAGTCTTATGTTTTGTGTTCTATTAATCCTGTGTTTTATGCTTTATTAATCAAGTTAACCATGTGAATGTTTGTCTTTCCTTATGTGATGGTTTGAAGTTTTTTGATGACTGGTAACAATTTGCAAGTGGGGTGTAGATGGACTGAGGGTTTTTATTTTTTAGTATCATTATGGCCTATTAATAAAAGTGTGATTCTTTTTGTTTGTATTGTATTATAATGAACGACACCCTGTGTTTCTTATTTTTTTGAATCACACCTTAGTAGGTGTGAAAAGGGGGATTATTGGGGATTTATTATTCTCCTAAATTGATGGGATGACTAATTTAGAAAGAATGCATTCTTGACTGGGCTAATGTAGGTTGTGACACCTGGCAAGCTGTGATTGATGTGAATAGCTGTTTTAGGGGGTAAAGTGAGATAGGATTGTGTCTCCAGATGCTGGAATATACTAGTTCTTTGTGATCTGTGAGCCTTCCTTGGACGTAGGGAATGGTGTCTAAGGGAGCTGGCTCTTCTCACTATGACAGGTTGTTATGATATGGACATATGCCTGGTAACAGAGATGCATCAACGGATTGACTGAGTAAGTCTAAACCACGCTCAAGTCTCTACTCTAATTGGTCAGCAGCGAGGGTGGAAACTCCCTCTGTCAGAGTATTTGAGCAAGAACCCAGAACAATGGGTTAGTTCTCTGGGGTGCCCTGCAGGTATCTCAGAGAGCCCGTATATACGAAACATCATATTTACCATTGAAGGTTTTTGCATTAATTAAAATAACTAGTATATCTTAGAAGTCGTGTTGACCTCTTTTGTTCCTAATACCAGATTTGAATTGACGCCGACTTTGACAAGGGGCAAGATGTTAAGTGCGGCATATACGGGGAGATTTTAACATCTGCTATTGCCTGCAGGGGTCCAGCACAGTCGGAAATTACCAGTCAGAAAAGGACTTGGGACTTTTTTACTGTGTGTAGTGATCGTGAGTATGTGAAACCATATGGTCATGGTGAGATGTAATGGGGAAAATATAAAGATGGACGTAGATACTGGGGCTGCCATGTCTATTATCTCAGAGAAGCTGTACAACAGCAGATTTAAGAAGCATAAACTGCAACCATGTGATGTTGTTTTGAGAACTTACTCAGCTCAGCCTATTCACTTATTGGGAAAGCTGGAGGTTAAAGTTAAATGGGGTGCTCAGGTGTTACCACTACCCCTATTAGTGTGTCAAAAAAGGGAAGGGTCCTACGCTAATGGGGAGAAACTTGATTCAGCACCTAAAATTAGATTGGTCAAGAGTGAACCATCTGTCAGACCCAGTTGCACAGCTGTGCAGATAAATATACAGAGGTGTTTAGTGGTGAAATGGGTGTAGTAAATGGAGTTAAAGCCTAAATTCAAGTGTCAGAGAAAGCTGTTCCAAAGTTTTGTATGGCTAGACCTGTGCCATGCACTCAGTGAGGCAGTAGACAAACAGCTTACAGAGCTAGAAAAACAAGGAGGATCACACCCATAGAATATAGTGAATGGGCAGCACCTATAGTTTGCGTTCCAAAGACAAACGGGGTGTCAGAATATGTCATGATTACAAGGTGACTGTAAATGCATGGGTGGATGTGGACCTGTACCCCTTACCAAAGACCCAGGACTTGTTTGCTACTCTAGCCGGGGGTAAACAGTTCACAAAGTTAGACCTATTACAGGCCTACCAGCAAGTGGAGGTACAGTGCCTTGCAAAAGTATTCATCCCCTTGGCGTTTTTCCTGTGATGTTGCATTACAACCTGTAATTTAAATGGATTTTTATTTGGATTTCATGTAATGGACATACACAAAATAGTCCAAATTGGTGAAGTGAAATTTAAAAATTACTTGTTTCAAAAAAATCCTAAAAAATAAATAACGGAAAAATGGTGCGTGCATATGTATTCAGCCCATTTGCTATGAAGCCCTAAATAAGATCTAGTGCAACCAATTACCTTCAGAAGTCACATAATTAGTTAAATAGATTGCACACAGGTGTACTTTAAGTGTCACATGATCTCAGTATATACAGTGGGGAGAACAAGTATTGATACACTGCCGATTTTGCAGGTTTTCCTACTTACAAAGCATGTAGAGGTCTGTAATTTTATCATAGGTACACTTCAACTGTGAGAGACGGAATCTAAAACAAAATCCAGAAAATCACATCGTATGATTTTAAGTAATTAATTTGCATTTTATTGCATGACATAAGTATTTGATCACCTACCAACCAGTAAGAATTCCGGCTCTCACAGACCTATTCGTTTTTCTTTAAAGCCCTCCTGTTCTCCACTCATTACCTGTATTAACTGCACCTGTTTGAACTCGTTACCTGTATAAAAGACACCTGTCCACACACTCAATCAAACAGACTCCAACCTCTCCACAATGGCCAAGACCAGAGAGCTGTGTAAGGACATCAAGGATAAAATTGTAGACCTGCACAAGGCTGGGGTGGGATACAGGACAATAGGCAAGCAGCTTGGTGAGAAGGCAACAACTGTTGGCGCAATTATGAGAAAATGGAAGAAGTTCAAGATGACGGTCAATCACCCTCGGTCTGGGGCTCCATGCAAGATCTCACCTCGTGGGGCATCAATGATCATAAGGAAGGTGAGGGATCAGCCCAGAACTACACGGCAGGACCTGGTCAATGACCTGAAGAGAGCTGGGACCACAGTCTCAAAGAAAACCATTAGTAACACACTACGCCGTCATGGATTAAAATCCTACAGCGCACGCAAGGTCCCCCTGCTCAAGCCAGTGCATGTCCAGGCCCGTCTGAAGTTTGCCAATGACCATCTGGATGATCCAGAGGAGGAATGGGAGAACGTCATGTGGTCTGTCTCCTGAGTGGCGCAGGTGGTCTAAGGCACTGCATCGCAGTGCTAACTGTGCCACTAGAGATCCTGGTTCGAATCCAGGCTCTGTCGCAGCCAGCCGCGACCGGGAGACTCATGGGCGGCGCATAATTGGCCCAGCGTCGTCCAGGGTATTGGAGGGAATGGCCGGCAGGGATGTAGCTCAGTTGATAGAGCATGGCGTTTGCAACGCCAGGGTTGTGGTTCGATTCCCATGGGCGGGGGCAGTATAAAAAAATATGTATTCACTAACTGTAAGTCGCTCTGGATAAGAGCGTCTGCTAAATGACTAAAATGTAAATGTCTGATGAGACAAAAATAGAGCTTTTTGGTCTAAACTCCACTCGCCGTGTTTGGAGGAAGAAGAAGGATGAGTACAACCCCAAGAACAACATCCCAACCGTGAAGCATGGAGGTGGAAACATCATTCTTTGGGGATGCTTTTCTGCAAAGGGGACAGGAGGAGTGGGCCAAAATCCCTGCTGCAGTGTGTGCAAACCTGGTCAAGACCTACAGGAAACGTATGATCTCTGTAATTGCAAACAAAGGTTTCTGATGTATCAAATACTTATGTCACGCAATAAAATGCAAATGAATTACTTAAAAATCATAAAATGTGATTTTCTGGATTTTTGTTTTAGATTCCGTCTCTCACAGTTGAAGTGTACCTATGATAAATATTACAGACCTCTACATGCTTTGTAAGTAGGAAAACCTGCAAAATCGGCAGTGTATCAAATACTTGTTCTCCCCACTGTATATACCTGTTCTGAAAGGCCCCAGAGTCTGCAACATCACTAAGTAAGGGGCACCACCAAGCAAGCGGCACCATGAAGACCAAGGAGCTCTCCAAAGAGGTCAGGGACAAAGTTGTGGAGAAGTACAGATCAGGGTTGGGTTATAAAAAATACTCAGAAACTTTGAACATCCCACGGAGCACCATTAAATCCATTATTAAAAATTGAAAGAATATGGCATCACAACAAACCTGCCAGAGAGGGCCGCCCATCAAAACTCATGGACCAGGCAAGGAGGGCATTAATCAGAGGCAACAATAAAACCCAAAGATAACCCTGAAGGAGCTGCAAAGCTCCACAACAGAGATTGGAGTATCTGTCCATAGGACCACTTTAAGCCGTACACTCCACAGAGCTGGACTTCTACGGAAGAGTGACCAGAAAAAAGCCACTGCTTAAAAGAAAAAAATAAGCAAACACGTTTTGTGTTCGCTCAAAAGGCATGTGGGAAACTCCCCAAACATATGGAAGAAGGTAGTCTGGTCAGATGAGACTAGAATTGAGCTTTTTGGCCATCAAGGAAAACGCTTATGTCTGGCACAAACCCAACACCTCTCATCACTCCGAGAACACCATCCCCACAGTGAAGCATGGTGGTGGCAGCATCATGCTGTGGGGATGTTTTTCATCGGCAGGGACTGGGAAACTGGTCAGAATTGAAGGAATGATGGATGGCGCTAAATACAGGGAAATTCTTGAGGGAAACCTGTTTCAGTCTTCCAGAGATTTGAGACTGGGACGGAGGTTCACCTTCCAGCAGGACAATGACCATAAGTATACTGTTAGAACAACACTCGAGTGGTTTAACGGGAAACATTTCAATGTCTTGGAATGGCCTAGTCAAAGCCCAGACGTCAATCCAATTGAGAATCTGTGGTATGACTTAAAGATTGCTGTACACCAGCAGAACCCATCCAACTTGAAGGAGCTGGAGCAGTTTTGCCTTGAAGAATGGGCAAAAATCCCAGTGGCTAGATGTGCCAAGCTTATAGAGACATACCCCAAGAGACTTGCAGCTATAATTGCTGCAAAAGGTGGCTCTTCAAAGTATTGACTTTGGGGGGATTAATAGTTATGCACGCTGAAGTTTTTCAGTTTTTTGTCTTATTTCTTGTTTGTCTCACAAGAAAAAATATTTTGCATATTCAAAGTGGTAGGCATGTTGTGTAAATCAAATGATACAAACCCCCCAAAAATCCATTTTAATTCCAGGTTGTAAGGCAACAAAATAGGAAAAATGCCAAGGGGGGTGAATACTTGCAAGCCAATGTAGATCAAGAGTCAAAGCATTTCCTGACTATAAACACGCTGAAGGCCCGTCTGAAGTTTGCCAATGACCATCTGGATGATCCAGAGGTCACCGTATTGAGGGGAGGATGGATGGGGCCATGTATCGCGAGATCTTGGCCAACAACCTCCTTCCCTCAGTAAGATCATTGAAGATGGGTCGTGGCTGGGTCTTCCAGCATGACAACGACCTGAAACACACAGCCAGGGCAACTAAGGAGTGGCTCCGTAAGAAGCATCTCAAGGTCCTGGAGTGGCCTAGCCAGTCTCCAGACCTGAACCCAATAGAAAATCTTTGGAGGGAGCTGAAAGTCCGTATTGCCCAGCGACAGCCCCGAAACCTGAAGGATCTGGAGAAGGTCTGTATGGAGGAGTGGGCCAAAATCCCTGCTGCAGTGTGTGCAAACCTGGTCAAGACCTACAGGAAACGTATGATCTCTGTAATTGCAAACAAAGGTTTCTGTACCAAATATTAAGTTCTGCTTTTCTGATGTATCAAATACTTATGTCATGCAATAAAATGCAAATTAATTACTTAAAAATCATACAATGTGATTTTCTGGATTTTTGTTTTAGATTCCGTCTCTCACAGTTGAAGTGTACCTATGATAAATATTACAGACCCTCTACATGCTTTGTAAGTAGGAAAACCTGCAAAATCGGCAGTGTATCAAATACTTGTTCTCCCCACTGTATATGGTGGTAAGTTTACATTGCTGACAGACCATCAGCCTCTTGTGAAAATACTAGGACCAAAAACAGGAGTTCCAGCTCCAGCAGCAGCCAGACTCCAGAGGTGGGCGTTAATACTAGCTGCATATAAGTATGAAATACAATACTTCAGCTACAGCCACGGTAGAGACACTCCGGGGAATGTTCTCAGCCTACGGGTTAGTTGAGGAGTGTGTTTCAGACAATGGGCCACAGCTGGTGTCAAAAGAGATGGAGACATTCTTCTAGTTGAATGGGGTGAAACACATCAAGTGGGTTGTGGGTTCGTTTCCCACGGGGGGCCAGTATGAAAATGTATGCACTCACTAACTGTAAGACGCTCTGGATAAGAGCGTCTTACAGTTAGTGCTTGTCCGAGATTACCGGGGGGAGGAGACAGAGAGAAATGGGTACACAGGGTTGTGAAAAAGGGTACTTGGTCCTGGAACCTACTTGATGATGCAAGACAATGAAAGAATGTGTCAGAGTGGAACATCTCTGATTGGGACTTAGACACTACGACTGTGATGGGCACGCATACAGAGACACAGATTGTGCCAGCCGTGAGCCTGAGGGTTCAGAGCGTCATGAGAGGCCATAAAGGGTCAGAAGGCCTTCGGACCAGTTGGATCTGTAAACAGGTTGTATATGAGTTGATAAGTGAAAAACTGTTTTGGAAAACCCATGATGTTTTCAGAGGAAGTGGGAAATTCCGGGGAGGAGTGTGGTGTATTGAGAAATGTATTATGTGTTAATGAGTTTAGATTTAAAATGGTTGCAAGTAGTCAATGGGATTTGTATGCAGGGGTTGAGTTATTTGAATTAACAAATGACAATGGGCTTTCCGTTCTTGCATTGAAGTGACTGGATTAGGTGATGCAAGGGCGGTGAAAGTTCAATGATGTGTTGGGGAGCTGGGCTGAAGACACTATAGAGAGTGGTCGACTGGAATGTGTTAAGGAGAACATTAAATAAATCTGTTCTGTTTATTATACAGTAAGGATGCTTCGGGGTCTTCCGTAAAAGGACCCAGCATCTTAGGATGCAACACCCTGTATTCATGAATAAACAGAATATTCCTCATTTAGGTGTATGGGTTAAATGGAATAGTATCTGAAATATGGACACTGACTGCAGGCCTATGGCTGCCGTTTTACAGCCCTCTAACCAATTGTACTATTATGTGTGTTTTTCCGCGTTATTTGTAATTTATTTTGTACATAATGTTTCTGCCATCGTCTCTTATAACCAAAGAGAGCTTCTGGATATCAGGACAGCGATTACTCACCTCGCATTGGACGAAGATTTTTTCTTCAGAGGCGTATGTCGAAGGATATCCTACAGACACCCGACAAGGCCCAGATCCCGTCATTCGCGTGAGGAAGAGACGGAGATATCGCGGACGCGCAGATCCGGGTGCCTTGTAGAGATCCGACGGCGAGCGAGTAAACTGCCTCTCCCATCAATCCTATTAGCCAACGTTCAATCTTTTGAGAATAAAATTGACGATTTAAGATTACGGTTATCCTATCAACGGGACATTAAAAACTGTAATATCTTATGTTTCACGTGAGTCGTGGCTGAACGACAACAATGATAACATTCAGCTAGCAGGCTATACGCTACATCGGCAGGACAGAACGGCAGACTCTGGTAAGACAAGGGGTGGCGGTCTCTGTATATTTGTAAACAACAGCTGGTGCACAAAATCAAATACTAAGGAAGTCTCGAGGTTTTGCTCGCCTGAGGTAGAGTATCTTATGATAAGCTGTAGACCACACTATTTACCAAGAGAGTTTTCATCTATATTTTTCATAGCTGTCTATTTACCACCACAAACCAATGCTGGCATTAAGATTGCACTGAATGAGTTGTACAAGGCCATTAATCAACAGGAAAACGCTCATCCAGATGCAGCGCTCCTAGTAGCCGGGGACTTTAATGCAGGGAAACTTAAATCCGTTCTACCTAATTTCTACCAGCATGTTAAATGTGCAACCAGAGGGGAAAAACACTCTAGACCACCTTTACTCCACACACAGAGACGCATACAAAGCTCTCCTCGCCCTCCATTTGGCAAATCTGACCATAACTCTATCCTCCTGATTCCTGCTTATAAGCAAAACTGAAGCAGGAAGCACCAGTGATTCGGTTAATAAATAAGTGGTCAGATGACGCAGATGCTAAGCTACAGGACTGTTTTGCTAGCACAGACTGGAACATGTTCCGGGATTCTTCAGACAGCATTGAGGAGTACACCACATCAGTCACTGGCTTCATCAATAAGTGCATCGATGATGTCGTCCCCACAGTGACCGTACGTACATACCCCCAACCAGAAGCCATGGATTACAGGAAACATCCGCACTGAGCTAAAGGGTAGAGCTGCCGCTTTCAAGGAACGGGACTCTAACCCGGACGCTTATAAGAAATCCCGCTATGACCTCCGACGAACCATCAAACAGGCAAAGAGTCAATACAGGTCTAAGATTGAATCATACTACACTGGCTCTGACGCTCGTCGGATGTGGCAGGGCTTGAAAACTATTACAGACTACAAAGGGAAACACAGCCGCGAGCTGCCCAGTGACACAAGCCTACCAGACGAGCTAAACCACTTCTATGCTCGCTTCGAGGCAAGCAACACTGAAGCATGCATGAGAGCACCAGCTGTTCCGGACGACTATGTGATCACGCTCTCCGTAGCCGATGTGAGTAAGACTTTTAAGCAGGTCAACATTCACAAGGCCGCAGGGAGCCAGACGGATTACCAGGACGTGTACTCCGAGCATGTGCTGACCAACTGGCAAGCGTCTTCACTGACATTTTCAACATGTCCCTGACTGAGTCTGTAATACCAACATGTTTCAAGCAGACCACCATAGTCCCCGTGCCCAAGAACTCTAAGATAACCTGCCTAAATGACTACCCGACCGTAGCACTGACGTCTGTAGCCATGAAGTGCTTTGAAAGACTGGTCATGGCTCACATCAACAGCATAATCCCAGAAACCCTAGACCCACTCCAATTGTGCATACCGCCCCAACAGATCCACAGATGATGCAATCTCTATCGCACTCCCACACTGCCCTTTCCCACCTGGACAAGAGGAACACCTACGTGAGAATGCTATTCATTGACTACAGCTCAGCATTCAACACCATAGTGCCCTCTAAGCTCATCACTAAGCTAAGGATCCTGGGACTAAACACCTCCCTCTGCAACTGGATCCTGGACTTCCTGACGGGCCGCCCCCAGGTGGTAAGGGTAGGTAACAACACATCTGCCACACTGATCCTCAACACGGGGGCCCTCAGGGGTGCGTGCTCAGTCCCCCTCCTGTACTCTCTGTTCACCCATGACTGCATGGCCAGGCACGACTCAACACCATCATTAAGTTTGCCGACGACACAACAGTGGTAGGCCTGATCACCGACAACGATGAGACAGCCTATAGGGAGGAGGTCAGAGATCTGGCCGTGTGGTGCCAGGACAACAACCTCTCCCTCAACGTGACCAAGACAAAGGAGATGATTGTGGACTACAGGAAAAAAAAGAGGACTGAGCACGCCCCCATTCTCATCGACGGGCTGTAGTGGAACAGGTTGAGAGCTTCAAGTTCCTTGGTGTCCACATCACTAACGAACTATCATGGTCCAAACACACCAAGACAGTGCGTGAAGAGGGCACGACAAAGCCTATTCCCCTCAGGAGACTAAAAAGATTTGGCATGGGTCCTCAGATCCTCAAAAAAATTCTACAGCTGCACCATCGAGAGCATCCTGACTGGTTGCATCACCGCCTGGTATGGCAACTGCTTGGCCTCTGACCGCAAGGCACTACAGAGGTAGTGCGTACGGCCCAGTACATCACTGGGGCAAAGTTCCCTGCCATCCAGGACCTCTATACCAGGCGGTGTCAGAGGAAGGCCCTCAAAATTGTCAAAGACTCCAGCCACCCTAGTCATAGACTGTTCTCTCTGCTACCGCACGGCAAGCGTGCACCGGAGTGCCAAGTCTAGGTCAAAGACTTCTCAACAGCTTCTACCCCCAAGCCATAAGACTCCTGAACAGCTAATCATGGCTACCCGGACTATTTGCACTGCCCCCCACCCCATCCTTTTTACGCTGCTGCTACTCTGTTAAGTATTTATGCAGTCACTTTAACTCTACCCACATGTACATATTACCTCAACTACCTCAACTAGTCGGTGCCCCCGCACATTGACTCTGCAACGGTACCCCCTGTATATATAGCCTCCCTACTGTCACTTTATTTTACTGTATATATAGCCTCCCTACTGTCACTTTATTTGACTTCTGCTCTTTTTTTCTCAACACTTTTTTTGTTGTTTTATTCTTACTTTTTTTGTTTAAAATAAATGCACTGTTGGTTAAGGGCTGTAAGTAAGCATTTCACTGTAATGTCTGCACCTGTTGTATTCGGCGCATGTGACCAATAAATTTGATTTGATTTGATTTGATTTAACCTCACATGTAATATTAACTTCTGCAGAATTATGGATTTCTTGCGGTGAAATGATACAAATGTAACTTTAAATTGTCTTGGGAACACGAGTGGATAAATATTTATATCAGCGTCTCTGGGGAAATGCGAATGCACGTGTAATGTGTTATCCTTGACTTTTCACAAGCAGACAGCATTTCAACCACAATAAATAAGCACCCAAGACAAACTGAAGTTCCCATTCTCAGCTTCTCATTTCCACGGTTGGAGTTATAGCGTTCTACCTGGTCTCTAAATATATACTTTTAACAGTATTTGATTACTAATGCATTAATTCTCTCAATGTAAAACATCAAGTGATCACTACTTTAGTCTTCTGGGGCAACACGTAATGACAGGAAGCTGCATCTATTAAACTAGAGTAGACAAATGGCCTACCTAATGTCAGAAATAACCAGAAGCTTGTCTAGATTAGGGGTGAAAGTAGCCATTATTCAATAGGCTACATTGTGGATTGAAATGCGCAGGTAGCCTACTTTGACGTGATTTGTTTGACAGATAAACACAGCACCCATGATATGCGAAACTGAGCCTGCACAGACAGGATAAGATTTTTACATGCCACAGTATCCCCTTCATCGATCAGCATATTGCAGGCATCTTATTCAGGTTTCTGATAACCGGGATAAGCTTTTTCAGGTTATTGTAAACGGGATATGTTTATATGCGTCAACAGAATAAGTCAGTATCCGAAATAATAACGGGATATTAGTGTGCATGTAAACGTGGTCTGTGCCGCTAATGTAGAGCCAATCTTGGAATTTAACAAAAGATTTCAACACCAAATGATTAGGAACTGAACCACATTCCCTTTCACTACAAACTCCACTGGCAACCAACACTGTTCGCAATCAGCAAGCCAAAGGTAGACATTAAAGAACTCAGTATTTCAAACACAAGTAGGCACAACAATATTTTATTGTTCAAGTAATGCAGGAGGAACTCCCTGGCCGAATCAAACGCATACAGTGGAACAAAAGAAAGCGTCAGCAACAACTCAGAATTGTCATCATTTCCGGTTATTTAAATCAAGTACTACCATTGAGCAGCCAAAGGATGAATCCACCATTAGAATTCTATTGATAGATAATTAGTACAAAAGGACTACAAAATCAGAAACAAAGTTCAGATGATGCAATGTACAACTTTACACTCCCAGGAGCCTTTCCTTGTGGTGGGGTTCCCTTTAGCAGGTTGAGAGTTTAGCAGGTGGGGATATGCTTGGTTCAGAGATGCCAACATCACTACAGTCCTTGGGAGCATCTCTGCAATCCAAAAGGTATAAGCTCTCCCAGGGGGTGTAGCAGGTTTGGGAGAAGACAGTTTTGCCATTCTCATAAATCGATTTGTAACTAGATTGGAATGAGAACAGACTGTTCAACGATGCTCTGAGTGCTACTTGGAGCTGACATCTTGAGTGCTTTCATTGTCACCGACATCGGACCAAACATCCTCAGAACCATCACTGCTGCTAAAATCCCAAGTTGCTTGAGAAGTTGGCCCTCCTGTTCAAGGCCTGTTGCTTCTGCCCGAGGCAAGGGCGCCTGTCGCTTCACCCTAAGGTATTTGGGCTGTCGTTGCTGAGGGGCCGGGTGCTTCCGTTGCTGAGGGCCGGGTGCTTCCGTTGCTGAGGGCCGGGTGCTTCCGTTGCTGAGGGGCGGGTGCTTCAGTTGCTGAGGGCCGGGTGCTTCCGTTGCTGAGGGGCCGGGTGCTTCCGTTGCTGAGGGGCCGTTGGGGCCGGGTGCTTCCGTTGCTGAGGGGCCGTTGGGGCCGGGTGCTTCCGTTGCTGAGGGGCCGTTGGGGCCGGGTGCTTCCGTTGCTGAGGGGCCGTTGGGGCCGGGTGCTTCCAGTTGAGGGGCCGTTGGGGCGGGTGCTTCCGTTGCTGCGGGGCGCTGGGGGCGGGTGCTCCGCTAGCTGCGGGGCGTTGGGGCCGGGTGCTTCCGTTGCTGCGGGGCGTTGGGGCTGGTGCTTCCGGTGCTGGGGGCGTTGGGGCGGTGCTTCCGTGCTCGGGGGCGTTGGGGCAGGGTGCTTCCGTTGCGCGGGCGTTGGGGGCCGGGTGCTTCGTTGCTGCGGGGGCGTTGGGGCCGGGTGCTTCCATCTTGCTGCGGGCGTTGGGGCCGGGTGCTTCCGTTGCGAGGGAGCCAGTTCCCTTTGCTGCGGGGGCGTAGGAGCCGGTTCCCTTTGCTGCTGCGGGGCGTAGGAGCAGTTCCTTGCTGCTGCGGGGCGTGAGAGCCGGTTCCCTTTGCTGCTGCGGGGCGTAGGGAGCCGGTTCCCCTTTGTTGCAATTTGGGAAAGATATCTATAGTCACCTAGGAAACGAGACAAAATGTCAAAAATAGTAAAATACCAGCATTTGAAGTTCTTGGAACTACACAAAATAATGTTATTTTAACTGAATGTGTAGAACACACCTTTAGGTGGAGGATAACAGGTTATCCCCTACAATCAGCAGGCAACAAATCCAAGTAATTCTAAATAAAAAATAAACATCCTAATCAGTTAAACACAGCTACCTGTAAAACCTGAGAGACAAGGGGAAACAAACTAGGCGATACAACTTACCTCAAAGACAGACCAAAATTCACAGCCATTTTTTTCTAAAACAAAAAAACACAGTATTCAGAAGTGATAGCCAGAAGCCTTACCAGGAGATCCCCCTTATTATATCTGATTATCTTTTCTTGTTGCGCCTTATAAAGTAATCCTAGACCCTTCTAATCTGGCTGGTTAATTAGGTACAGCTGCCAGCCACTGAACATCATTTCCATTGGTCCAACTTCCCAATTGAGATTAGGGTGCGCCGATTTCATTCAGCTGGTGTGCTGGAGGGTTTGCACATCATGGACCAATCCAATGGTTTTAAAGAGTGAACTCTACCTACCCATTGCACTGGTTGAGTTTAACCAAGTGCACCCCCTTTTTAATGAATGCTAATGAAGTTCCTGCCAGGGGCTTTTGCAGGTGCAACCTCAGTGGTCAGGTAGAAATGTGTTGTGCAAAAAAGGCTGCAGACACAGTAAGATTGTGACAAAATATAAACTGTAGTCGTCTGTTGACGTATGCTAGACTAGAGATTGTCCATCAACACAGAGTCTAACTTCTTACATAAAAGTAGACAATTGAATGCATATACAATTTCATCCATGTCCATGAGGCCAAACAGACAGTCGACTACAACAGGCAAATGTGTCTTAGTTGTGTCAATGTTTGTGAATAAGTCCCAGGTGACACCTTATGCTAGCTAAGCTTCCCTGCTAGTGCCTACTGCCATTCTCTTTGGATCTCAATGGATCCATTTAAGGTCTGAATTCTCATACTATGCAGTTCGATGATTTCCACCAACAATACTTGGTTTAGAAAAAGTGTACATGTTCTAAGACGATCTGTAGTCTGTACAGAATATATTAGTTCATTGATAAGTTAAAACCGTTCCAGGCATTGTAAAGATCAAGTACACTGAATCCATTCTTAGGAGCCTGTGGTGCGATAAATGGACTAGCAGGAGGAATGAGCTACATGCTAAAAATCTGTTGACGCACATGTGAATCAATTTGGGTAACATAAAAAAAATCCATCAGTTTAAGCTAGCTTCTCAATCCACTGCATCCGCCTATGTCGCCCTTCCGCATCTGCGGTGGATGGGGGCCGAGCTACAGCAGAGTTTGTCAGACCATGTGACATCACAAAAATTGGTCTTCTCACGACAACATCTGTAGCGTCTGAACGGTTTGGCCTACAAACTATAATGACCACTATTTTGCATTTGTATTTATTAAGAATCCCCATTAGCTGCTGCCAAGGTAGCAGCTACTCTTCCTGGGGTCCTGCAACATTAAGGCAGTTATACAATTTAAAACACATTATATTTCATAACACTTTACCCAGTACATTTATTGTGTTCCCTCAGGCCACTACTCCACTATCACATATTTACAATACAACATTACATTTTTTACATTTGAGTCATTTAGCAGACGCTCTTATCCAGAGCAACTTACAGTTTTAGTGAGTGCATATATTTTCATACTGGCCCCGTTGGAATCGAACCCACAACCCTGGCGTTGCAAACGCCCATGCTCTACCAACTGAGCTACACGGGACTACATCCATGTGTGCGTGTGTAGAGTGAGCGTCTATATGCATGTGTGTATGTACCTGTGAGTGTGTCTCTTCACAGTCCCCGCTGTTCCACAAGGTGTATTTTTACCTGTTTTTTTAAAATCTGATTCTACTGCTTGCATCAGTTACCTGATGTGGAATCGAGTTCCATGTAGTCATGGCTCTATGTAGTACTGTGCCTCCCATAGTCCATTCTGGACTTGGGGACTGTGAAGAGACCTCTGGTGTCATGTCTTGTGGGTTATGTATGGATGTCAGAGCTGTGTGCCAGTGTTCCAAACAGACAGCTCGGTACATTCAGCTCGTCGACACCTCTCACATAAACAAGCAGTGATTAAGTAAATCTCTCTTCCACTCTGAGACAGGAGAGACTGACATGCATGTCATCAATGTCAGCTCTCCGTGTACTTTTAAGGGCCAGCCGTGCTATGGAAAGGGGAGACTCAGCGAACATGGTTCCGTTTACTCTATGGCCCCCCACAACTTTCACAGACTCCTCTGAAGGTAACCCATACAAACAAATGGAAGTATGGAGGTAGGTTTGCCAACATACAGTGGGGGAAAAAAGTATCTAGTCAGCCACCAATTGTGCAAGTTCTCCCCACTTAAAAAGATGAGAGAGGCCTGTAATTTTTCATCATAGGTACACGTCAACTATGACAGACAAATTGAGGAAAAAAAATCCAGAAAATCACATTGTAGGATTTTTTATGAATTTATTTGCAAATTATGGTGGAAAATAAGTATTTGGTCACCTACAAACAAGCAAGATTTCTGGCTCTCACAGACCTGTAACTTCTTCTTTAAGAGGCTCCTCTGTCCTCCACTCGTTACCTGTATTAATGGCACCTGTTTGAACTTGTTATCAGTATAAAAGACACCTGTCCACAACTTAAACAGTCACACTCCAAACTCCACTATGGCCAAGACCAAAGAGCTGTCAAAGGACACCAGAAACTAAATTGTAGACCTGCACCAGGCTGGGAAGACTGAATCTGCAATAGGTAAGCAGCTTGGTTTGAAGAAATCAACTGTGGGAGCAATTATTAGGAAATGGAAGACATACAAGACCACTGATAATCTCCTCGATCTGGGGCTCCACGCAAGATCTCACCCCGTGGGGTCAAAATGATCACAAGAACGGTGAGCAAAATCCCAGAACCACACGGGGACCTAGTGAATGACCTGCAGAGAGTTGGGACCAAAGTAACAAAGCCTACCATCAGTAACACACTATGCCGCCAGGGACTCAAATCCTGCAGTGCAAGACGTGTCCCCCCTGCTTAAGCCAGTACATGTCCAGGCCCGTCTGAAGTTTGCTAGAGTGCATTTGGATGATCCAGAAGACGATTGGGAGAATGTCATATGGTCAGATGAAACCAAAATAGAACTTTTTTGGTAAAAACTCAACTTGTCGTGTTTGGAGGACAAAGAATGCTGAGTTGCATCCAAAGAACACCATACCTACTGTGAAGCATGGGGGTGGAAACATCATGCTTTGGGGGCTATTTTTCTGCAAAAGGGACCAGGACGACTGATCTGTGTAAAGGAAAGAATGAATGGGGCCATGTATCGTGAGATTTTGAGTGAAAACCTCCTTCCATCAGCAAGGGCATTGAAGATGAAACGTGGCTGGGTCTTTCATCATGACAATGATCCCAAACACACCGCCGGGCAACGAAGGAGTGGCTTCAGAAGCATTTCAAGGTCCTGGAGTGGCCTAGCCAGTCTCCAGATCTCAACCCCATAGAAAATCTTTGGAGGGAGTTGAAAGTCTGTGTTGCCCTAGCGACAGCCCCAAAACATCACTGCTCTAGAGGAGATCTGCATGGAGGAATGGGCCAAAATACCAGCAACAGTGTGTGAAAACCTTGTGAAGACTTACAGAAAACGTTTGACCTGTGTCATTGCCAACAAAGGGTATATAACAAAGTATTGAGAAACTTTTGTTATTGACCAAATACTTATTTTCCACCATAATATGCAAATAAATTCATTAAAAAATCCTACAATGTGATTTTCTGGATTTTTTTCCTCATTTTGTCTGTCATAGTTGACGTGTACGCTATGATGAAAAATTACAGGCTCTCTCTCATCTTTTTAAGTGGGAGAACTTGCACAATTGGTGGCTGACTAAATACTTTTTTCCCCCACTGTACGTAAGGGTTAAAGATGTGCCCAAAAACATTTATTGAGCCATCACCTAGATATAGGACAGACTTCAAAACTTTGCATTTATAAAGGTGTCATTCAATGCGTTTCTATGGGCTATAGTAGTAAAGGCAAAGTTATGTATTTTATCAAATAATTTTATATTTTGATACCTAAAGGGTCCCACAAATTCATATAGCTAAATGATCATGTATGACCATTTAAAACAATTCCATATGTTAGCTTAGTACTCTCCTAAGGCTTAGATTGAGGTTGATGAGTAAATCAAGATTGTCTCAACACCGTATACAATGCAGTGCCTACATACAGTGGGGAGAACAAGTATTTGATACACTGCCGATTTTGCAGGTTTTCCTACTTACAAAGCATGTAGAGGTCTGTAATTTTATCATAGGTACACTTCAACTGTGAGAGACGGAATCTAAAACAAAATCCAGAAAATCACATTGTATGATTTTAAGTAATTAATTTGCATTTTATTGCATGACATAAGTATTTGATCACCTACCAACCAGTAAGAATTCCGGCTCTCACAGACCTGTTAGTTTTTCTTTAAGAAGCCCTCCTGTTTCTCACTCATTACCTGTATTAACTGCACCTGTTTGAACTCCTTACCTGTATAAAAGACACCTGTCCACACACTCAATCAAACAGACTCCAACCTCTCCACAATGGCCAAGACCAGAGAGCTGTGTAAGGACATCAGGGATACAATTGTAGACCTGCACAAGGCTGGGATGGGCTACAGGACAATAGGCAAGCAGCTTGGTGAGAAGGCAACAACTGTTGGCGCAATTATTAGAAAATGGAAGAAGTTCAAGATGACGGTCAATCACCCTCGGTCTGGGGCTCCATGCAAGATCTCACCTCGTGCGGCATCAATGATCATGAGGAAGGTGAGGGATCAGCCCAGAACTACACGGAAGTACCTGGTCAATGACCTGAAGAGAGCTGGGACCACAGTCTCAAAGAAAACCATTAGTAACACACTACGCCTTCATGGATTAAAATCCTGCAGCGCACGCAAGGTCCCCCTGCTCAAGCCAGCGCATGTTCAGGCCCGTCTGAAGTTTGCCAATGATGGAGGAATGGGAGAAGGTCATGTGGTCTGATGAGACAAAAATATCACTTTTTGGTCTAAACTCCACTCGCCGTGTTTGGAGGAAGAAGAAGGATGAGTACAACCCCAAGAACACCATCCCAACCGTGAAGCATGGAGGTCGAAACATTATTCTTTGGGGATGCTTTTCTGCAAAGGGGACAGGACGACTGCACCATATTGAGGGGAGGATGGATGGGGCCATGTATCGCGAGATCTTGGCCAACAACCTCCTTCCCTTAGTAAGAGCATTGAAGATGGAGTCGTTGCTGGGTCTTCCAGCATGACAACGACCCGAAACACACAGCCAGGGCAACTAAGGAGTGGCTCCGTAGAAGCATCTCAAGGTCCTGGAGTGGCCTAGCCAGTCTCCAGACCCGAACCCAATAGAAAATCTTTGGAGGGAGCTGAAAGTCCGTATTGCCCAGCGACAGCCCCGAAACCTGAAGGATCTGGAGAAGGTCTGTATGGAGAGTGGGCCAAAATCCCTGCTGCAGTGTGTGCAAACCTAGTCAAGATCTACAGGAAACGTATGATCTCTGTAATTGCAAACAAAGGTTTCTGTACCAAATATTAAGTTCTGCTTTTCTGATGTATCAAATACTTATGTAATGCAATAAAATGCAATGAATTACTTCAAAAATCATAAAATGTGATTTTCTGGATTTTTGTTTTAGATTCCGTCTCTCACAGTTTAAGTGTACCTATGATAAAAATGACAGACCTCTACATGCTTTGTAAGTAGGAAAACCTGCAAAATCGGCAGTGTATCAAATACTTGTTCTCCCCACTGTACTTATTTAGCTGCTCTTAATTGAGCTTATCTGGCACTCCAGGCAGGCTCAATCAACCGTCAAAGGCATTTGAAAGAAAACCAATATAATGCAGTCTGGGGAATATATCTATAATTACCTAGGAAACAAATGCAAAAAAGTTCAAAATAGTAAAATGCCAGAATTTGAAGTTATTGGAACTATACAAATACTGTTATTTTAACTGAATTAATTGGTGTAGAACAAACACCTTTAGGTGTAGAATAACAGGTTATCCCTCCAAATGAATAGATACATTTAAGGTCCGAATTCTCATAATATGCAGTTAGTGAATGATTTCAGCAACAATACTTGGTTTAGAAAAATGTTCAAAGACGATCTGTAGTCTGTACAGAATATATTAGTTAATTGATAGGTTAAACCGTTCTAGGCATTGTAAATATAAAGTACACTGAATCCATTCTTTAGTAGCCTGTAGTAACTAAGATTAACAATGGACTAACAAGAGGAATGAGCTACAGGTTAATGAATAAATCAAGATTATCTCAAAACCATATACAATGCATGCTGTAGTATCTTAGGATGCTTCTTAGCTCGAGGACTCCAGACACGCAAGTACGTATTAGTATTTAATTGTAACTAAGAATAACATTACAGGAGTGCATCTGGAGTAAGCTACCTGCGGCTTTTTTGTGCACGGTTAATGGCAGACATTTAAAGGGGTACTGAAAGCGGTAAATATAATTTACAAGGTTACTACACACGCCTACATAAAACTACATCTAAAGTATGAACATATGAGGAAGGTCTGACATTTCACCACTGGACAGTGACCATGTTTACATGCACACATTATTCTGGATAGTAGCTCCAGGTCTTATTCGGGATGAGCGATTTAGATGCACCTTTGATATCCCGCTCATGAGTGTCCATGAATAAACAGAATATTTCTCTTAAGTGTACGGGTTAAATGGAATAGTTACCAAAATATGGACACTGACTGCAGGCCTATAACGTCACATGTAATATATTAACTTCTGCAGAATTTTGCATTTTCTTGCAGTGACATTATACAAATGTAACTTCAAAATATCTAATATTTCAATCAGCATCTCGGTAAAAAGCCGAATGCACGTGTTATCTTTGACACTTTTGCAAGCAGACAGCATTTCAACCATGTAAAATATGCAACCAAGACTAACTGGTTCCCATTCTCAGCTTTTCATTTCCTTAAAACCTGTCCAAATGAAATTCGGCACAGGACCAATGTTTCCACGGTTTGCGTTACAGCGTTCTACCTGGTCCCTAAACCAAACAGAATTTTAAGTGTTCGATTTCCAATGCATTATTAAATAAGCTCAATTATGGTGGATCGAACTGCTCAGGTAGCCTACTTTTTTGAAGAGATTTGTTTGACAGATGAAATCACAGCACCCACTGATATGCGAAAAGGAGCCTGCGAGAACTCAAAAATAGGATAAGATGTTTACATGCAACAGTAACCATCTTCGATCAGCATATCGCAGACATCTCATCCGGGTTTCTGATAACAGGGCTACAAGCTTTTTCAGGATATTGTAAACGGGAAATGTTGTTTGTGTCAATGCAAACCGAATAATTCAGTATCCCAAATAATAATGGGATATTGGTGTGCATGTAAACGTGGTCAGTGGCTCTACTGTAGAGCCAATCTTGGAATTTGAACAACCAGTAGCAAAGATAAAAAACAGATGATTAGGAACTGAACCACATTCCCTTTTACTACAAACTGCACTGGCAACCAACACTGTTCGCAATCAGCAAGCCAAAGGTAGACATTAAAGAACTCAGTATTTCAAACAAAAGGAGGCACTTAAATGTAAAATATTTTATTGTTCAAGTAATGCAGGGTAGTAGGAGCAGCAGCAACTCCTTGGCCAAATCAAAAGCATACAGTGGAACCTGAAAGGAAGTGTCAGCAACTACTAAAATGTGTCATCATTTTTGGTTATTAAAATCAAGTCCTACTATTGGAGCATGCAAAAGAGGATTCCACCATTAGAATTCTGTTGATAGATAATGGGTACAACGGATTTCAAAATCAGAAGGCGAAGTTCAGATGAGTAAAGTTGTACATTGCATCCCATGAGCCTTTCCTTGTGGTTCCTTCTGTTGCTGGGGAAAGAGCGCCGGTTCCTTTTGTTGCTGGGGAAAGAGCGCCGGTTCCTTTTGTTGCTGGGGCATAAGCGCCGGTTCCTTTTGTTGCTGGGGCATAAGAGCCGGTTCCTTTTGTTGCTGGGGCATAAGAGCCGGTTCCTTTTGTTGCTGGGGCATAAGAGCCGGTTCCTTTTGTTGCTGGGGCATAAGAGCCAGTTCCTTTTGTTGCTGGGGCATAAGAGCCGGTTCCTTTTGTTGCTGGGGAATAAGAGCCGGTTCCTTTTGTTGCTGGGGCATAAGAGCCGGTACCTTTTAATGCAGTTTTGGGAATATATCTATAATTACCTAGGAAACAAAAGACAAAAACTTCAAAATAGTAAAATGCCAGCATTTTAAGTTATTGGAACTATAGTGTTATTTTAACTGAATTACTTTCTATAAAACAAACACACCTTTAGGTGAAAGAGAACAGGTTATCCCTCCAAATAGCAGGCAACAAATCCAATAAATTATACAAATAAAATGTAATAAAGTCGTATTCAGTTAGACACTGCTACCTGGAAGAGAAGGGAAACAAACTCGAGCAACACAATTTGCTTACAAAAGTCAAATCACTTTTTGAAATCAAAACCTCAGTATTCAAAACTAATGGTAGCCAGAAGCCTTACCGGGATATCTCCTTTATTGTAGCTGATCATCTTTTTTGTTGTTGCTGCGCCTTATAAAGGAATCCTAGACCCTGCTAATCTGTCTGGTTAATTAGGTACAGCTGCCAGCCACCGAACATAATTTTCATTGGTCCAATTGAGTTTAGGTGCACTTGATTTCATTCAGCTGGTGTGCTGGAGGGTTAGCGCATCATGGACCAATCCGATGGTTTTATAGAGTGAAATCTAACTACCCATTGCACTGGGTGAGCTTAATCAAGTGCACCTTTTAATGCAGGCTAATTAAGTTTCTGCCAGGGGCATTTGCAGATGCAACCTCAGTGGTCAGGTAGATATGTGTTGTGCAAAAAGGCTGCGGACACAGTAAGACTGTCCAAACATTCCATAGTGACAAATTAACTGAAGTCGCCTGTTGACGTATGCTAGAAGAGATTGTCCGACAAGAGTAACGTTTTACAGGAAAGCAGACAATTTAATGCATATACAATTTCGTCCATGTTCATGAGTCTTTGGCCAAACAGTCAGTCAACTAAAACAGGCAAATCTGTCAAGTTGTCAATGAATAAGTCCCAGGTGACAATTTATGCTAGCTAAGCTTCCCTGCTAGTGCCTACCGGCTTCCTCTTTGAAACTTAATGGATCCATCTACGGTCTGAACTCCCATACTACGCAGTTAGATCAACAATACTTGGTTTAGAAAAATGTACATGTTCTATATAGAATATATTTGTTAATTGATAGGTTAAACCGTTCCAGGCATTGTAAAGATAAAGTACACTGAATCCTTTCTATTGGAGCCTGTGGTAGAATAAATGGACTAGCAGGAGGAATATTGATGCACGTCAAAGTAACAAAAAAGCCCATCGAAATAAATCAGTTGAAGCTAGAAAGTTTTGTATGGGCTGCGTCTAAATCCACTGCATCCGCCTAGGTCGCCCTTACGCATCGCGGTGGACAATGCCGTTGGTCAGACCTCCCGAAAAGTGGACTCACAGGAACATCTATATCGTCCAAACGGATTGGCCTACAAACTATGACCAATAGGGAAAGGCGAGACTCAAACATTGTTCGGTTTTGCTCAATGACCCCCACAAGTGTCAAGAATCAGCTTAATGTAACCCATACAAAGAGGTATGGAGGTAGTTGTGCAAATGGTTTGAAGTGTCCAAAACACCATCTTAGCTTTCACCTAGATATAGAAGACACTTCAAAACTGATTTATTTGACCCTTTATTACCATTTGTTTTACAGGCTATAGTATAAGGCCAAAGTCAATATTGTGATACCAAAAGGGTACAAAAAATTCAAATAGTTAAGTGAGCCATGGTCTGACCATCTTAAAAGCTTAGACTGAGGTTGAAGTCAATATTGACGCAACACTGTATATAATGTATGCCTACGTCTAAAGTATGAACATATGACAAATGTCAGACATACCACCACTTGACAAAACTATTGTAGAGCCAATCTTGAACAACCAGTAGCAGACGTGAAAACGAGTCAAAAACCAAATAATTAACTGAACAGCATTCCTTTTTACTACAGACTGCACACTGTTTCCAATCAGCAAGCAGTGGGTACAAGAGAAACCTCAGTATTTCAAAGAGACTAGGCGTTTTTGAAAGTAAAATTGTTTATTGATTCAGTCATGCTAGAGTACCAGCAACTTCCTGGTCGAAACAAAAGCAGACCAAAACCTGAAAGAAAGTCGAACAATGTCAGCAACACAGAATGTTATGTAAACAATTTGTCATTAAATCAATTATAGTATCTGAAGATTATGCCTTTGTTAAATGTTTTCATGAAGAAATGGAATGTTGTTTGTGTTAGTAGCAAGAGGGAATGTTTTGGGTGTGACGCCAAATACAACAGACCGGAAGTGTCTTGTAGACAGGGGAGACTGGGGATTGGCCAGAAGAGGGGGTAACCCTTATTTTGGCAGTGTCTATATAAGAAGGGGTTTAGACAATAAACCCCAGAGCGGTTATTATAATTCGAGGCAACTGCTCTCCAGACAACGCGTGTCTGTAATTTATGCTGTAACCTCGTGGTATGAATAAAAACTTCTGACACGATGCAGCATGGATGGACTCTTTTGTTGACAGCAATGATGACCACCATTCATCATATACGACATAATGGCGAGCTTGCCAGGAGGGATTATGCAGTCCTTCTTTGCTGCATTTGGAGTCGCCAAGCTAACTCAAGCTAACTTTGGTCTGGAGTCATGACCCGACTAAACACAGCTAGTTGTTGGTTTTGTTACTGCTTGTGTACACTGGAGGAATGTACCATTACGACCGTGCCTCTGGTGGCGTTATGGCTGTTGACTAGGAGTCTGAAAAATTTCTAAATTTGGTTGATGGGTAAACGGTAAATAATTTTAGAGCAATCGATGGTAGAGATATTAACGGCAGATATTGGCAGAATGAAGTCAGAATACGTATGCATTTTAGGGCATTGTCAATCTGGAAAGACCTCGAAACGGGCACTCGTAATAATAATAATTATTATTATTGAGTGGGCTACAAATCCCTGTGTGAAGTGTTAGACTTTGGCAGGTTGGTTCCGGGAACCATGAATTGAATGATTGTATTTATGTTATACTCCTCCTCTGGCCGACGGGAAATTGGTTGGGGGTAACCTCTCGGTATGATATTCATAATTCAAGGCAGCATAAAGTTAGATGGATATATGGATAATGATTTGGGGACAATGCGAGGATATTTATTGGCGTAGTAGGCCGCAGTTAGCTAAAGGCTAAGGGTGAGTGATTATGCTTCATGCTACATGATACATAGCTGCTAATGATAATGCTAATGCTAAAGGCTAATTGTGTTGAGTGCTACATGCTAGCGGATGTCCTTAAAGGCCCCGTACCGACGGATTAAAGTCTTTTAAATTTGTATTTGTGTGTAAGTCAGGTTATATGTTTTGTGAGCTCTGTTATGTGTAATTGTGTGAGTATAAGGTATAAAATGGTGGAGCTGTAGCGTAATGCTGTCGTTCTATGGTATGGGAAGCATGGCTTTAAAATTGGTTGGGCGCATGCGCATGATTTTACGGGGCTAAAACTACAACATGCGGTTATGTGCTAAGACTACAAAGCACGGCATTATGGGTAAGGGTCATAGGTCCCATGTGGGGGGTCGGAAGGGACAATAGTCACAGAATAGAGAGATTTTGGAAAAATCTCCTAGGTGTTAAACGGCTGTTGTTTGAATGTGAAACTATTTGGCGAGATGTAGTAAAGTTATAAATCAAATATATGTTGACGGAGTATAATTAATTAAATTAAAAAGACGATTAAAATTAAATGAAATGTTTTGGAGCGATCTATGTAATAAATGTATGGGCATGCGTTTAATTTTGCGACACTACACTACAGAACGGGGGAGTTGGAGTTTATGGCACGAGATTAGGGGAACGTTTTGTTTTACGGCACTAGACGGCACTCACGATGGGATGCTGAAACTCAAGCATAAGGTTAAAATGATATTTGCGCATGCGTGGAATTCTGTAAAACAACACATTGGTTAAACTGCAGGGGGAGACAGAGGAACACAGACGATGGAACAAATAGACGCAAAAGAGATTTTATACACGAATCTTATAAGTTTAAACGGCGGTGGGTTAAGATGAAACTTGTTTGGGTACCTATTGAATTTATAAATTAAATATATGGTAACGGATTATAATAGAGTGAATTAGATAATTAAATGACGGATTAAAATCAAGGTTTTTGGGCGATCTATAATTAGTCCTGAGTTAAAGTCTTAGAGCGAATGTAGAACGGATGAATATTGAATGGTTGGAAATACTCAGTGATGGCATTAACTACTAAAAGCTGTTCTTGTGTCTTTGTCCCTTGTCATGAGAGACAGGAGAGAGGGGGAGCGAGGAGATACAGGAAGTGATCACGTGACGCGGCAGAGGATCAAGTCATAAAAAAGGTTACTGTTACAAGATATGTGATGTTATGACGATTTTGCATAGGCTTGGCAAATACTATTTCATTAAAAATTGCATTTTGGATGCTCTGTGTATCACTGGGGTTTGATGGGAATTGTAGTATTGAAGGGTTAGAGGCTTTGTTTTTGGGATTGCTTTGAAGTTGACTAACTTACTTGCATTTGATGGGTTATGGTGAGAGAGCCATTAATAGCTAAATTGATAAGATAGGGAAATAAAAATTGATTTTAATTATTCATTTTTTTTTAAATTAGATTTTTAATTGATTTTTAATTTTTATGGAAATGGTTTTTGAATAAAACATTTAATTGAATTTATAATAATCATATTTTTGTCGGTTTAAAAAAAAAAAAAAAAAATTTTTTTTTTTAGTTGTTTAGGTTATATTAAGAATTACAGGGGGGAAGCCTACATAGGCTATATAGTTTAAAATAAGATAGTTCACAATAAAGGAATATAAAAGGGTTGTTACAATGGGGAAAAAAATATCAGGACTATGAAAGTCATTACACGGGTTGAAATAGTGGTAATCCTTTAATTAAAGTGTTGCTAGGGTATCTGGCAAGTGAAACAAAAGTTGCCCTTCATTCTCAAATAGAAATTGATAAAATAGGTTTAAAAAGTAGAGCTTAGGGATGTTTATTCTCAGCGTACAATGATCATCCAGGAGTGATTATTGCATCAGAAATATAGATTAATAATAGATAAAGTACCCGCAGAAACAACGATGAAGATGAATCCAGAAGACGGAAGAAAATGAGATGTCTGGAACGTGAAGGAGATGAGGAGGATGAAGATGAGAGTGATTGATGAGAGGTCATGGGTGGAGGTGACTCTGTGATCAGAGGGAAGTGGCAAGAGAGGAAAGAAGAAATGGATACTAGAGATTTGATCTCTGATGAAAGTTGAAGGTACAAGAGCAAAGAAGAAATGGAGAAGTGGAAGAAGTAACACGACTGGATAAAGACCTCAAGAATTGAAGGGAAAAGAATAATACAGTGAGGCCAAAGGAAAGGCCACTAGTAAGAAGAGATATTTCAAGAACAGAACTTAGAAGATAACCTTTTGAAGAATACTGATATGTCAACAACGAGAAAGAACAAGACAAAGAAACTCTGAAAACTCAATCATACAACTGGTGGAGAAGAGAAGTTTTGGTTATGAAGAATCAGAGTGAACCAAATCAACAATCACTGTTACAGCTTCAACTGAACAATATCAAAGGCACTTGTACCAGCCAAGGGGGGTACCAGGTGTCATATCCACAGCCAAGGTCTGGACAGACACAGAATTAGAGAAGAAGAAACAGAGGAAGATCAAGGAGTAAGGGGAAGATCACCTGTTAGTGTCTAGAAGATACGAGGGGGTGTTGGCTGATAGCACCCGATTGAGAAGAACAAAAGATATCCAACAATTGAAGTAAAAACAGAGGACTGTGATAGTGAATAGTGGGAAAATGTATGTGTTCAGCCTAAAGAGGTTAAACATATCACTCTGTAAAATAAACTAATTAGGTTAGGATAGGGATTTGAAGTAGTAAAACAGTTTACTCTTCGGGAATCAATTGAGCTATGCTATAGAACTCAAAGAGAAATTAAAATAGACATACTAATATTAGAGGGTTTTGGAAATCATTTGGCTTAAAAGATAATATCATAGGAAGGATGATAATCTATTAGATTGCCTGTTAGACAATCTGTCTGGGAAAATAAACTTAATAGAGTGACTGTTATTCTGGGTTACATCCTTACACCAAGAGATTTGAGGTTAGGCTAAAAGGTGTTTAGTCGTTTTGCCAAGTCTGTGTGTAATGAGTCAGAAGCAGGTGGGGGAACTTTCCAATCACATAGTCTAAACATTTGGTGGTAGGGGATTTTGTGAAAATCAGGGAAAAGGTTTTAAATGTTATGAGAGAAAAGATTAGATTAAAATAAGTTAGGAGTAGATTAGGGTTGAAGGAACTCTGAGACAGTAAGCTAAGTTTTAAAGTTAGTAGTAAGAGAGAGAGAGAAACAGTAATGGAATGACACTTTAGAATAGGAAGATCAAGGTAATTGTGGGTACCTTTTGTTATAATCAAAAGGTTTAAAGTTTAGAGGTAGAACTGAAAGGGGGAAAAAGTGACACTAGTGGTGATGGATGGAAGTACAAGTAAAGAGTTCAGAGCTTTGGGGAAAACTAGGGATGAGGTAGTAACAATAATGACATCACCACGTGAGTCTATTAAAACAACAGTGAGAAGTAATTTAACTCTTTCAACATTGATAGTTAGTAAAGCCATAAATATAGCGCATTTGATTATAAGGGTCCAGCATCAATTATAGGGGGAAAATACTGTTATTAGAGTTAGGATAATAATAATAATAATATGTCATTTAGGATGATGACGTTCCTTACCCAGAGAGAGAGAGATAATTAGGGAGAATAAGTATTGTTAGCAGGATCAGAAGTAGAAGCTGTTGCACCTAGTCAAACAAGGGATTATTTTGCGTAAGGTTACAGATAAAGATCAGGGAGAATATGTGTACTTATCTAGTGAAAGCATTAAAATTTGTTTTGGTTAAGAATTATTGGTTAAAGGGCTATGTAATTTGTAAGGTGACGCTTATAATGGAAGATTTGAAGTCTGTAGAAGTTTGCACAGTCACAGAGGGAGTTAAGGATAAGTTTATTACAGTAGTCACTCCAACAGTGAATAATACACATAGGATATTGGTAGCTTTCCCACTAGAGGGAATTAAGGGTTTTAATTCATCAACTAAATCAACGACGTTAATGGTAACTTTGGAAAGAAATTAATGACTCAGGAGTTTATGTTACGGATGGAGAGGGCTGTCAATGATAGTACGAATAGGATTAAAATAGGAGAGCAGATATTAATAGAAACAATATAGATTAATCTGAAATGGAGAATATAGATTCATCATGGAGCTACAGGATGAGGTCTTTGATTTTGATGACAGACGGGAAGAGGTATCTGCAGTGCCGCTTGTTCTTCTGTTGTGAAAATTAGAGATAGATAGGCAGGTAGGAATATTTGGTTCCAGTAAATAATTCTGTAAGAATCAGTGAGGAATCTTGACGGTTGATGTCTGTTGGGGATGCCAGCCCAAGACGTGTTAGACAGTCGCGCGGCCTCTGTCAGGTATGGGTCAGTGTTATGCTTTGTCATAACTGTGGTATCGGCAACAGTCATTGACCGATAAAATAATGTCGTTGTCAGAACAGTGGTTTAAGCCTAGGTTTAAGTAGTGTTCTTGGGTAAAGGGATTACCCTATGGGAATTGTTAGATGGAAAGTAAAGTCAGGTAACAGTGGAAACCTGAAGTATTCAGGTGAACCAGTGAGGATAAAAGTTGTTGTTGTTCTAATAAAACATATGAGGTAAGGGGTATGTTTATGGGAATATCAGAGTGTGATGAGTATAGTATAATTTTGGATAAGTATGACCTTAAGGGTAGTAATGACAAATAATAGGTTACTTTTTATATACCAGGTAGTAAGAAGAGCAGGATTTTGATGGTTAAAGGATTAGCTTTTGACTGACAATGTGACTATGGGAATTTTAGAGATATTTGGTGGGTTTGTGATGATAGAGTATATTCTTACCCTATGGGGGGATAGGATGTTGTTACAGGTCAACGTTTAAGCTTCCATATGAGGTTTTTACCATTAAAAGAGGAGTGGTACCAACACAGAAATCTGAAGCTAGGGTTATAAATGGGCTGAAAAGAGATATGGTGACATTTAATAGTCTTCAAGCCTATCATTGAAGGATAAGTCTAAGGGAGAAGGGGGGATTTCTTCCATGATATGGTGTAACATTTGGGAAGATAATATTGATAAATATTAGTTATACTTTGAGTCCAGATAGTTCAGATAATATCACTGGGGTTATAGATGCATTATAAGGGATGTGTTTGGGAGATCTGAGAGGATTTGGTTGCAAGATCAATTAGGTCAGTAGGGGCAGTGATGGGTCAGATTTTAGTTTCAGCTTTGATAACACTGTGTGATGTTTGTAATTTGTTACTGACCTTTGAGAAAGCTATGATTCCTGGAGACAACACTCAGATGCCGGTGTTGACTGTTCCTGATCTGGATAAAGATGGACAAGTGGAACTGATGGATAAATATCATTTTGGATTATTTGATGATTTTTCAAATTGTTTTTTTCAATATTAGTATGATTTTTAGTATGATTTATGAATCAAAGGGGGGAATGGATAATGTGATTCATGCATCATTTATATATAATTTTTTTAATTCTTAGGTGAAATTGAGGTTTAATTTGAAAGTGGTTGTTTTGCAAAGGATACTGTTTGGTCGTTTCTTTTCTTTTCATTCCAGAAGCAGTTGGGGGAACATGTGACTCAAAGACAATATGAAGGGACAATATGACTGGAGGAGATGAAACAAGGAGGGTGTGGCTGATTCCATCATCAACAAGTCCATTGGAAGAGGGGACTACGAGGAGATGAAGTGTAGTGGACTACATTCCAGTGTCTGCAATTAAATATAGACATATTTGATGTGTAATACATAATTGTGTCATATTCTTAGGTATTGATTTTAGTAGAATGATGTTTGATGTTATTGAATGCAGATGAGGATCTTAGATGCTTTTGTTTATTTCGGGGTGGGGTTTAGGGGAAAGGACGTTTAGGCAGGGAGAGATTCCCTTTCAGGTCCTATGGGTTGACCAGCCTGAGAGTGGATGTTTCTGGATAGGATTTTGTTTGCAGGGGAAACATGTGTATTTGGTGGCATCATAGTTTCAAATGTATTTACATGGTCTATGAGTTTATCTGGAGTACGCGGTGGTTGCCTGGGGCAGAGGGATCGTGAGAGAATTTTACTGTCTTGATTGATGCTGAAAAGATGGCTGCCGGACAAGTTTTTCGCTCTCACCTATAAAGATTTATTCATAATTCATAGTAATGTACGTACACTCCATAAAGATTTATTCATAATTCATAGTAATGTGTTCACACTTCATAAATAGTTATTCATATTTCATAGAAAGGTATTTACACTCTAGAGGAGAATGTTTTTGGTTTAATGTTAAAGATACTCAATAAGATAAATTGTTACTAGTCATAATCCTATTCTGTTTGTTTTCGAGACTTAGTTTAGTCTCGAAGGGGGGAATATGTAGTGTATCAAGATTATGTCTTTGTTAAATGTTTTTCATGAAGAAATGGAATGTTGGTTATGTTAGTATCAAAAGGCAATGTTTAGTATAATGTCACATATAATAGACAGGAAGTGTGTTGTAAACTGGTGATTGGCCAGAAGAGGGAGCCCATCTTGTTGCATTGGTTATAAATAGGGGTACACGAAGAAGATAGGACAGAGCAGCCATTAGAATTGAGGACACTGCTCTCTCCAGACCGCGAAGTCTGTTACTCATGCTGAAGCTTGTGATCTGAATAAACCTTATGATCAACGTTCAGTATGAGCAGACTCCTTTGTTCATCAGCAATGATGACCACCATTCATCATATACGACACCCGCTCATCCATGGGCACATTGAATGTTTCCTCTCCAAGCACTGTGAGTACCCCAATCAATTTTCTCTCATTACTGTATGTAGAGTCAATCACACACACAAACACAATCACATTATTATGTTTTTCAGCAGATGTTAAAACGCATCCATTTCCCCACAACTTGCCCTCACTCTCACCTCTCCTAGGGTTCATGCTTGTTTTACTGATGCATGGCATTGCAACAAACGTATATGAATGCATTCCAAGAACTTGCATAAGTTCTCCCTCTACTCACTATAATGAATGACTTCACACAATTCGTTTTTGTAATGACTGCAATCTTTTGAATGAAGGCTGTGATTTTATGATCGACTCATTTAGGTTAGTGCTGTGCAACTTTGACCTATTCCTGCAACAATGTTTAGGCCAATGACAGATATTTGGAACCATAGGGAAGGCATGTATGATGCTGCATGCATAGAGTGCCTTCATAAAGTATTCACAACCCTTGACTTTTTTCCACGTGTTACCTGAATTAAAAATGTATGTTTTTGTCGCCAGCCTACATACAATACCCCATAATGTCAAAGTTCTGCAGCGACACGCCATCCCTATCTGGTTTGCGCTTAGTGGACTATCATTTGGTTTTCAACAGGACAATGACCCAAAATACACCTCCAGGCTGTGTAAGGGCTATTTGACCAAGAAGGAGAGGGATGGAGTGCTGCATCAGATGACCTGGCCTCCATCACTCGACCTCAACCCAATTGAGATGGTGTGGGATGAGTTGGACCGCAGAGTGAAGGGAAAAGCAGCCAACAAGTGCTCAGCATATGTGGGAAATCCTTCAAGACTGTTGGAAAAGCATTCCAGGTGAAACTGGTTGAGAGAATGCCAAGTGTGCAAAGCTGTCATCAAAGCAAAGAGTGTTAAACACTTTTTTGGTTACTACATGATTCCATGTGTTATATCATACAATGTAGAAAATAGTAAAAAATAAAGAAAACCTCTTGAATGAGTAGGTGTGTCCAAACTTTTGACTGGTACTGTATGTTAATTAGATATTTCTGCATTTCATTTTCAATACATTTGTCAATATTTCTAAAAACATGATTACACTTTGTCATAATGGGGTATTGTGTGTAGATGGGTAAAAAAATTAAATAATCAAATCTATTTTGAATTCAGGCTACAATTGTTTTGGGAATAAGTCAAGGGGTATGAATTCTTTCTGAAGGCACTATGTACTGTATACCAGCAGCTCAACTTTAAACCAACAATATTTTAGTAAAATTTAAAGACAGGCAGCACTTGTTAAAGTTAAATAGTCTATTGATCATTAAATCATGCAACAGTAGGAGTATCAATTCCTTTGACGAATCCCCGCTGAGGGACAGGGGCCGACGCATCTGCTGAGGGATGGTGGACTGAATTTGCTGAGGCACGTGGGGCCTCTGCATCTGCCGGGTCCGTTGAGGAGAGGAGCGGTGTGCGGGGCATAGGAGCAGGTTGGTGCAGTTTGGGGGAATATATCATAATCACCTTGGAAACAAAAGTAAAGTTCAAAATAGAAAAATGCTAGCCTTTGAAGATATATGAATATATACAGTTGGTGGAAGTTTGTATACACTTAGTGGAGTCATTAAAACGTTTTTCAACTACTCCACAAATTTCTTGTTAACAAACTATATTCTACTTTGTGCGTGATATATAAGTAATTTTTAAAATGTAAGACAGATATTTCGCTTATAATTCACTGTATCACAATCTCCAGTGGGTCAGAGAAGTGTTACATACACTAAGTTGACCGTGCCTTTAAACAGCTGGAAAATTTCCAGAAAATTATGTCATGGCTTTAGAAACTTTTGATAGGCTAATTAACATCATTTGAGTAATTGAGGTGTACTGTGGATGTATTTCAAGGCCTACCTTCAAACCAGTGGCTTGATGACATCATGGGAAAATCAAAAGAAATAACCTAGATCTCCACAAGTTGGTTATCCTTGGGAGCAATTTACAAATGCCTGAAGGTACAAGCATTATCTCTACAAACTATAGTAAAGTATAAACAAGGGACACGAGCCGTCAGACCGCCCAGGAAGGAGACACTCGTTTCAGAGACCCAGTACCTTGGAGCGAAAAGTGCAAATCAATCCCAGAACAGCAGCAAATGACCTTGGGAAAATCCTGGAGGAAACAGGTACAAAAGATATATACAGTAAAACAGTCCTATATGAATAACCTGAAAGGCCGATCAGCAAGGAAGAAGTCACTGTTAAAGAAAAAAAAGCCAGACTACGGTTTGCAACTGCACATGGGGACAAAGATCAGGATTTTTTGGAGAAATGTCTCTGGTCTGATGAAACGAAAATAGAACTGTTTGGCCATAATGACATTGTTATGTTTGGAGGAAAATGGGGAGCTTGCAAGTCGAAGAACACCATCCCAACTGTGAAGCATGGGGGTGGCAGCATCATGCTGTGGGGGTGCTTTTGCTGCAGGAGAGACTGGTGAACTTCCACAAAATAGATGGCATCATGAGGAAGGAAAATTATGTGGATAATTGAAGCAACATCTCAAGACATCAGGAAGTTAAAGGTGGTCGCAAATGGGTTCAATGGACAATGACCCCAAGCATACTTCCAGAGTTGTGGGCAAAATGGCTTAAGGACAATAAAGTCAAGGTATTGGAGTGGCATACAAAGCCCGACCTCAATCAAAGACAGTTATGGGCAGGAACTGAAAACAAATCAAATGTTGAACAAAACAAATGTTGAACTGTTGATAGGATGAATGGTGGAATTATTGCCATCAACAAAGAGTCCGTTATGCTGATCATGTTAGAAGTTTTATTCATACCACGAGGTTACAGCAGTAAATTAAGAGACGCGTTGTCCGGAGAATTAAGATTGAGGGGAAGCCACCGCAACCCCATTTATAAACACTGATGCCCCCCCTCTGGCAATCACCAGTTCCCTGTCTACAACCCACCTCCGTCGTGATATGTGTATTAGACCTAAAACATTCATTTGATACTACCATAAAAACATCATCTTCATGAAAAACATTTAACAAAGGCATAATTCAGATATATATTCCCTTTAGACGAAAAAGCTGAAACCAAACAGAATAGATTATGACTAGTAAAACTTATCTATTGAATATCTTTAACCTTAAACCAAAACATTCTCCTAGAGTGTAAATATTTTATGAAAATGAATAACTGTTGATGAAGCGTGAAAACACATTATATGAATTATGAATAAATCTTATGGAGTGTGAGAGCGAAAACCTGTCCGGCAACCTTCTTTAAATCATCATCATAATCAAGAGCAGTAAAATTCCTCTCACGGTCCGCCAGGCAACACAGAATCAGATAAACTCAAAATCAGGTAAAGACATTTGAAACTATGATGCCATTAAATACACATGTTTCCCCCTGCAAACAAAATCTATCAGAAACATCAGTCTCAAGCTGGTCAACCCATAGGACTTGAAAAGGAATCTCTCCCTGCCTAAATGTCCTCTCCCTAACCCATGAAATAAACAAAAATCTAAGATCTCATTGCATTCAATAAATAAAATATTCTATAAAATAAAAAGAATATGACACAATTATGTATTAACATCAAATATTTATATTTCATTGCAGACACTGAATGTAGTCACTACACTTCATCTCCTCCGTATTCTTCCTCCAATGGACTTGTTGATGATGGAATCAGCCACACCCCCCCTTTTTCATCTCCTCAGTATATTGTCCCTTCATATTGTCTTTTGAGTCACATGTTCCCCCAACTGCTTCTGGAATGAAAAGAAAAGAAAACGATAAACATATTTTTTGCAAAACAACTTTTCAAATTAAACCTCAAAATATAAAAATGACATATAATGATGTAGAATACATTAACCATCCCCCCTATTATAAAATATTTAAAAATATATTAAAATCAGCCTACAAAAATGTTTTCCTTGAAACAACAAAATAAAATGATCAAATAATCAAAAAAATTATATAGTTCACTTGTCCATCTTTATCCAGATCAAGAAAGCATCACTGCATCTGAGTGTTGTTCCAGGCAACCACTTCTCCAAATCTCAATCTCAAACTTCAAAAGTCAGTACAAACATCACACAGTGTTATCAAAGCTGAAACTAAAATCTGACCCATCACTGCCCCTACTGGCCTAACTGATCTTGCAACCAAATCAAATTCATATAGAATGTATATATACAAACCCACCAAAATCTCTAAAATTCCTATAGTCACATTGTCAGTCAAAAGCTAATCGTTTAACCATCAAAGTCCTGCTTTTCTATACTGGTATATAAAAATAAATATTGTATATAAAAGTATATTATAAAGTATATATAATACCCTCGATATTCCATAAACATACCCCTTACATATGTTTTATTAAAACAACAAAACTTTATCCTCACTGGTTCACCTGAATACTTGAGGTTTCCACTGTTACCTCGACTTTAACGCTCCATCATAATTCATAGAGTAATCATTTGACCCAAGAACACTTAAACCCATTTGACAACGACATTATTTTATCTGTAATGACTGTTGCCGATACCACAGTCATGACAAAGCATAACCCTGACCCAGACCAGCTAGAGGTGCGAGAATCCGTCCAACACGCTTGGGCTGGCATCCCCAACAGACATCAACCCTCAAGATTCCTCACTGATTCTACAGAATGAGTTAATATTCAATCCACAACAGAGGAAACGAGCAGCACGATCAATGCCCCCCTGTCATCAAAAATCAAAAGACTCTCATCCTGCAGCTTCATGATGAATCTCTTCTCCATTTAGATTAATATATTAGCCTCTACTACTATCTGCTCTACTTTTTTAACCCATTGTAGTAAACCTAAAACCCGAGTCTTGCTGCCTCCCCTTTAATTTCAGAAAAGTTGTTGTCATCCTTTCCTACATTTGCTATACATGTATAATTAATCCCTTCCGAAAGTAATTAAGCTGTTGATTAGTTGATTAATTAAAACCCAATTCCCTCTAGGGGGAAACTACAACATCCTATTGATTATTCCCCTGTTGAGTGATATGTAATAAACATTAACTCCCTCTATGACTGTGAAAAGTTTTAAGACTTCAAATTTCATTATAAGCATCACTTTTACGTAATTATATAGCTCCCTTTAACCAATAATTCTTAACCAAAATAAATTTTAATGCTTCACTAGATAAGTAAATATTCTCCTGATCATCTCTCTCTCTCTCTCTGTGAAAGAAACGTCAAAATGGCATATTATTATTATATTATTAATCTAATAACAGTATTTTTCCCTATAATTGGTGCTGAACCCTTATAATCAAATGCGCAATATGCTTTAATAACTATCAATGTTGAAAGAGTTAAATTATTTCTACCTGTTGTTTTAATAGACTCCCGTGTTGATGTCATTATTGTTACTACCTATCCCTAGTTTTCCCTAAGCTCTGAACTCTCCCCTTGCACTTCCATCCATCACCACTAGTGTCACTTTTTCCCCTTTCAGCCCTACCTCTACCACTTCAATCACCTACTAGTGTATTTTTTCCCCTTTCAGTTCTTCATTTAAACTTTAAACCTTTTGATTATAACAAAAAACAATGTATTTGATCATAAAGTGTATTATTAATGTTCCTCTCTCTTACTACTAACTTTGAACTTAGCTCACTGTCTGAGAGTTTTACCCCTAGTTCTCCTAACTTATTTTAATTAATCTTCCCCTAACCTTTAAAAACAAACCTTTTCCACTGATTTATTGACAAAAATTCCCCTCCCCCACCAATTTTTAGTAATACGTGATTGGGAATTTACTGCCCTGATCCTTTAACAGATTCTTGAAAAGACTAAACACCTTTTAGCCTAACCTCAAATCCCTTGGTGTAAGGATGTAACCAGAATAACATACTTATTAAGTTTATTTAGAAGATGTTAAAGGAATTAAAATATCATCCTTATGATATTATCTTTTAAGCAAATGATTCCCAAAAACCCTACTTCTGTAAAATATTTACAGACAGTAGTATCTAGGGAAGTAGTGCCTCTGATTGAACACTTCAACTTACACCATGCACTCCCTCCCACAATATCATTGAGATATTGTCTAATATTAGTATGTCTATTTTAATTCCTATTTGACTTTAAGACTAATGATTCCTAAGAGTAATTAAATATTTATACTAATATAACAATTAGTTTATTTTACAGAGTGATATGTTTAACCTCTTTAGATGAAACCCAGAAATTTTCCTATTCACTAATTCTAACGTTGTTTTTACTTCAATTGTTGGCTATTTTTTCTTCTCTAATCGAGCTCTCAGCTGATACCCCCTTCCGGATATTTAGGCACTAACAGGTGTTTCCCTTGCTCTCGTTCTTCTTACTGTTGTTTCTTCCTCCTCCTTCTTCCGAGCCTTTTCTCTTCCTCTCAACCTGTGTCTTCAGACCTTGATGTGGATATAACACCGGGTACCCTTGGCTGGTAAAGTGCATTTTGATATTGTTAGTTGAAGCGTAACAGTGATTGTTGATTTGGTTCTCTGATTCTTCTATAATCAACACTTATTTTTCCTTCTCCAACTCTTGGGATTATTTTCTTTCAGCAGATTTTCTTGATCTGTTTTTGTTGAATATAGTATTCTTCAACCTTAGTTCTAAGTTTGTCTCGAAATATAGTCTTCATCATCTTCTTATGAGTCCTTGTAGGACAAACTCCTCCTGAAAATAAAGCACCTTTAATTCCAAATCTTTCACCTTCATCTTCAACTTCCATCAGAGATTCAAATCCCCTATATCCATTTCTTCTTTCCTCTCTTGTACCTTCAACTTTATCAGAGATCAAATCTCTAGTATCATTTCTTTTTCCCCTTACTTCCCTCTGATCACAGAGTACCTCGACATGACCCTCATCAATCACCTATTACTCATCCACTTCTCTACATTCAGACATCTCATTGTGAATTCATCTTCATGTGTTTTAAGGGTACATATTACTCTATATTTCTGATGCAATAATCACTCCTGGATGATTATTGTAAGCTGAGAATAAACCTCCCTAAGCTCTACTTTTTAAACCTATCTTATCACTGACATATTTTATCAATTTTGTTTGAGAATGAAGGGCAACTTTGTTTCACTTGCCAGATACCCTAACAACACTTTAATTAAAGGATTAGCACTATTTCAACCAGTGTAATGACTTTCAAGATATCTTTTTTTTTTTTTTTTTTTTTTTTACCCCATTGTAACAAGCCTTTCATTCCTTTATTGTGAACTATCCTATTTTTAGACTATATAGCTTATGTAGCTTCCCCCGATTTTAATATAACAAAACTCCAAATAAATCCAATAAGTCAATTAAAAACATGAATAATTAAAACCAATTTTTATTCCTATATCCTATGTCCCTAATTTATCCATTAGTGTTGACTATATTACACAACCCATAAATGCAAGTAAATTAGTAACTCCAAAGCAATCCCAACACAAAGCTTAACCCTCAATAAATGATACAATTCCCATCAAATGCCAGTGATACACAGAGCATCCAAAATGCAATTTTTAATGAAATAGTATTTGACAAGTTCGACATTATAATATCTTGTAACAGTAACCTGTTTGATGATTGATTTTGTAGGCACGTGAGGACACCCCTTGCCTCGTCTGTCGCCTAGTCCTATGCTCCTCATATGACAGAAGAATATACACAGAAAAAGACTTTATAGTTAATGCAATCACTGATTATTTCCCAACCGCTCAATATTGTTGTGACATTCACTCTAAGACTTTAACTCAGAACTAAATAGAACGCAAAAAAATATTATTCGTTATTTAATTATTTAATTCATATTATAATCTACATACATTTAATTTATAAATTCAATAGGTACCCAAACAAGTATTTTACTAAGTTTAAAACTAGAATCATCGTGTTAAAAATCTCCTTGTGCCTATTTGTCTCCGCCGCCTGTGTTCTCTGTCTCCCCTGCAGTTTAACAATGTAGTTGTTTTGCAGAATCCCCACGATGCGCAAATATCATTTATTACATAGATCGCTCCAAAACATTTCATTTAATTTTAATCACCATTTACAATGCATTATAGTCAACATACAGTGGGGGAGAACAAGTATTTGATAACTGCCGATTTTGAGGTCCACTTAAAAGGGAATAAAGGTACACTAACGTGAGAGAGGAATTAAAAAAAAATAGAAAATACATTGTATGAATTTTAAAATTAATTTGCATTTTATTGATGATATAAGTATTTGATAATCAGAAAAGCAGAACTTAATATTTGGTACAGAAACCTTTGTTTGCAATAAGAGATAAATTACCGACCAGTTTGCACACACTGCAGAAGGATTTGCCACCCCCCCATACAGACCTCTCTCCAGATCCTTCAGGCCTCGGGCTGTCGCTGGGCAATACTGACTTCTGAGCTCCCCCCCAAAGATTTTTCTATTGGGTCTCAGGTCTGAAGACTGGCTAGTGGCCACCCAGGACCTTGAGATGCTCTCTTATGGAGCCACTCAGTTGCCCTGGCTGTGTGTTTGGGTGTTGTCATGCTGGAAGACCCAGCCACGACTCCATCTTCAATGCCTCCCAACTGAGGGAAGGAGGTTGTTGGCCAAGATTTCACATACATGGCCCCATCCATCCTCCCCTCAATACAGTGCAGTGTCCTGTCCCCTTTGCAGAAAAGCATCCCCAAAGAATGATGTTTCACCTCCATGCTTCACGGTTGGGATGGTGTTTTGGGGTTGTACTCATCCTTCTTCTTCCTCCAAACAAGGGAGTGGAGTTTGGACAGAAAGCTCTATTTTGTTATCAGACCACATGACCTTCTCCATTCCTCCTGATCATCAGATGGTCATTGGCAAACTTCAGACGGGCCGTGGACATGCGCTGGCTGGAGCAGGACTTGCGAGTGAGGATTTTAATCATGACAGTGTGTTATATATTTTCTTTGAGACTGTGGTAGTCTTCAGGTATTGACTGAGGTCCTGCGTGTAGTTGGGCT
>NW_025536251.1:0-64442 GCF_020615455.1 Coregonus clupeaformis
TTTTCTGTGGTTACTTTTTTTGTGGGATGAATCTTACCTGTTTATTGTAATATGCTTCCTCCCAGCAGGCCTGCAGAGTCTGAAAATAAAGGCTGCTTCTACAGAATTCCTTTGAAGATAATTAAAACAATTATGCTTTATTAGGTACATTATGCACAGGCATTTACAGTATGCCAAAAGGAATATCTCCTAAGATTACCTTAGTGGGACCATAAGTGAACTCAGGAATGCTCCCAACCCTATCCATGGTCAGAGGGGGACGAAATGCAGCGCTATAAATATACGGGATGCTCTAGAGATAACAGGAATGACTTAAAGTCGCGAATGATCAATGCCTGTGGAGTCGTCCAATATGCTGCGCTGAGAATTGAGTTGTAGGCGATATTTGGATATGTTTGGCGCAATTTACATGTTTACATTCTATTGCCATGGAGAAATTGAGTTTCTAGAACCTGTTTTCTTCTATGTCTTTATTTCGTGAAATATTAAGATCTTTATTTTGTCATAATGTGTATATGAGGACGTTGGAGCCCGTTCCGATTCATGACGCGGTTATCCAGGTGCATGTTGCATAGACCTACTAATCCAACCTTGGCTTACAAGTTAAATTAAATTAGTATATATGCCTATACAAATCTATTGACCACATCCATTTAAATCAATGATTGTCAATTGAAAATGTGGTAGTTGTGTTATCCTGTTGTGCGTGTCAGGGCTCCTCTTAAGCACGTTATTCCAATATTTCCTAGAATTGACGCAGGTTACACTTTTGCAAAACTACTAGGTTAAAAATAAGAGCATGAATGACAATAAAGGTATGACTTGAATTATATGTGTAGTAGTGTGATGTTGTTCCCCTAGATTATGCACCAAATTGCACACAAGGACAGTTCAAGTAGGCCAGGTCAAGAGGGGATGTTAATAAGTTAATAATAATAATAATTCAATGTGGTTTCTTTATTTAATTACAGCTGCATAGCTAATGTTATTTTTTGGTGTACAAACATTTTTATGTATCTATATTGCAAATAGACCTAATTGTAAAAGTTGTGTATATTTTGGTTTGGTCCATCGCGGGTTATCTGTATTTATGTACCCTCTTATTGTTCTCTTTTGCCTGACCTTCAACTAGCAAGGTATGTTGTCCTTGGCGCCGTAATTTGTCGATATAAAACTGTGGTAAAGTTACACAAAGTGCTGTTACGCAACTACAGGTTTTGTTACAATGTGGACAATATAAAGATGTATGTTAACAACTTTCACCGAGCTCGCTAATTAGGGTACCTATTGTAACTCGGGAGTATTTGGGTCAGTGTTTGAGTGAGTTTCTATGTGCTCACGCAGGTGCCCGAGAGCTGTGGCTGCACCAAGGGCTAAGCTATTGTGTGTTGTCTCTTCGTGTACAGGTATGTCATTTATTTTGTCAGAATTATGTTGTATATCATTTTACTTGTATTGTATAGTGTGTTGTTAGGCACTGAATGTGTGCATGCAGCACCTGTTCATTTTTGCCTGACCTTCAACTAGCAAGGTGCCCGAGAGCTGTGGCTGCACCAAGAGCTAACATATTGTGTGTTGTCTCTTCGTGTGCAGGTCGAATAAAAATTATCCAACCATCAGAATTCCAGTTGTGGCAGTGTCCTAGTGAGCCGACTGGTCAGCTCAAGCCGACCGCCGGAGCTGTGCATGTGGATGAGGTGCACGACCTGCGCATGTGAATTTGTTGATGGCTTACTGTAAGTGAATATATACTGTAAACAGTGAAAGTGAATGTAGCATATTCATTAGATACAGGTATTCGTGCTTATTTGTATGTTTTGGATGAATTTGTTTATTGCATAAATTTTTTTGGTATTTGAATGCACTAAATTACATTGTATTTTAGTGCTCTGTTGAGCCATGGAAGATTCTCAAATCCATAAGACGTGTTATGCTGTGGATTTTAGTGTGGGTAGAGGGAGGGGTGTCCTTCCATTTACACCAATTGTACATTCAGCTCCTGGGAGTAGAGCGTTTGCTTGTCCTGAGTTTGCAAGCACTGGGAGGGGTAGGCTGTTTGTTCCACCTGACCAGGGTATCCCACCTCTGTCTTTTGATGTACCATCATCCACAGTACTCGGTGATAATGGGACGCCTCCGAGTCAGCTTAGTGACCTTATTAAGCAGATTGGTTCAGAGATAGGAGAATCTATCAGAGCGAGTTTACTGCAGCCTGGGGTTTCAAGTCTTTCTCCTGCCCGTCCCCCTCACCAACCCCAGCAGTTTCCCCTGCCTGAGCAGTGTGGGTCAACCTTTATTGATGCGTCCAAGCTGAATCTGGTTGTGAAGTCAGATGTTAGTGCTCCACCTCTTTTTAGGGGTGATGGCTCAGATAAGTACTCTGTCCTGGAGTGGGAGGAGTTAATGGAAGTCTACCTAGAGAAGAGGGGTTACACTGGGTCTGGGAATGTTGGGGAGGTGATGTCTAGGCTCATGGGGAGAGCACGGGATGTGACCAAAGTCTGGAAGCGTAACAACCTTGTTGTCACAGATGTTAAGGCGGTGTTCAGTGTTTTCAAGCAACACTTTGGGGATACTGTCTGCTCAGGTATGCCATTAGCTGATTTCTATTCAATCAAACCATATGCTAATGAGGGTCCAATAGATTTCTGGATTAGGCTTAACAAAGCTGCAGAGGCAGCCGAACAGTACCTTGTGAGTGAGGGCAGGACCTTACCCAATCAGTGCTCAGAGTTGGCAGTCATGTTTGTACGCAACTGTCCTGATAAAGAGTTGGCCCAAGTGTTCAAGAGCAAACCCATTCGTGACTGGACAGCCAGTGAGGTACAGGATCGGTTGGATGAACTGTTAAGGGAACGTAAAGCATGTAGAACACAACTTTCACAGCAGGTTGCTGCTGTTTTTGACTGCCCTCAGGAGGGAGTGGGTCCTGTGAAAAGACCTAATGTGTCATCTTTTTCTCAATGTGGCCGTGAACCAGACCAGGCATCATCTGTATCTGAGGGTGGGACATTAAAGAAAGTTTTGACTTTGTTAGAGAAGGCTCTGGTCAGCAATACTCAGCAATACTCAGTCTGTGAGTGGCACAGTGGTCTAAGGCACTACATCGCAGTGCTAGCTGTGCCACTAGAGATCCTGGTTTGAATCCAGGCTCTGTCGTAGCCGGCCGCGACCGGGAGACCCATGGGGCGGCACACAATTGGACCAGCGTCGCCTAGGGTAGTGGAGGGAATGGCCGGCTCAGTTCGTAGAGCATGGTGTTTGCAACGCCAGGGTTGTGGGTTCGATTCCCACAGGGGTATGAAAAAAAAAAAACTAACGTATGCACTAACTGTAAGTCGCTCTGGATAAGAGCGTCTGCTAAATGACTTAAACATGTTAAATGTAGAGGGCCCCGTAAACAGTTCCACAAACTTCAGCATGAGTGCGCTGACTGTGGAAGCACTAATCACTGGACCAAAGCTCAGTGTCAGATGCACCAGCTGTGCGTCAAGTGCTTTTCTCCGGGCCACATGAGCTTTGACTGTAGTGAGGCTGGGCAGCGACAGAACCCTGGATGTGGACAGACTGGCAGGTCTCAGGAAAACTAGAAAGCCTCCGTTCTGAGGAGGGCAATGTGGGGCATTCTTATTTTTCCTCCACTGATGATGATATCCAATCTGTTTATTCTTACTTTTGTGAGTCAGTACCCAAGAACAACACAGTCATTTTTCAGAACACAATGAGAATTACTCAGAATGACAGTTTGTTTTACACCACTGTGCTAGTACAGGATAAAGTTGAGCTGAAGGGGATGTTAGATAGTGGGTCCATGGCTACTACTCTGCGCGCAGATATTGTACCTCGGTTGAGGGAGGCAGGAGTGGTAGAGGGGAACTTTCTAGCTCCTTCAGACATCATCCTGGTGGGTTGTGGTGGGAACAAACTAGCCCAGTGGGCATGTGTGACTTAAAAATTCAACTTTATGGCTTCTGTTATGTAGTCCCAGTGCTTATTGTTGATGGGCAGGTTGATGAACTCATTGTGGGAACTAATGTGTTGAAGTCTCTGATTAGACAGTGAGTTTCTATGTGCTCACGCAGGTGCCCGAGAGCTGTGGCTGCACCAAGGGCTAAGCTATTGTGTGTTGTCTCTTCGTGTACAGGTATGTCATTTATTTTGTCAGAATTATGTTGTATATCATTTTACTTGTATTGTATAGTGTGTTGTTAGGCACTGAATGTGTCCCCTGTCGGTCTGTCCCCCTGTCGGTCTGTCACCTGTTTTTCTGTCTGTGTCCCAGGAGCCAGAGTAAATGCCAAAGACAACAAGTGGCTCACTCCTCTGCACCGGGCCTTGGCTTCCTGCAGTGAGGTACGTGTAGTGATACTGTCAGCCCTCACACACACTCCTGTGCATATGTGTTTGACTGTTAAGTGTGTTGTGATTTTTAAATGCACTTTAAACAAAGTTGAACATGATTTGAACTGTGTTCCTGTAGGAGGCTGTCCAGGTGTTATTGAAACACTCTGCTGATGTGAACGCCAGGGACAAGAACTGGCAAACGCCGCTCCACATCGCTGCGGCCAATAAGGCAGTCCGCTGTGCCGAGGCCCTGGTCCCTCTCCTCAGCAACGTGAACGTGTCAGACCGGGCCGGGCGCACGGCGCTGCACCATGCAGCCTTCAGTGGACACCAGGAGGTTAGCAATTAGCATGGACATGATTACACACTGTAGTCTACACTTTATACCTGTCCTATCCCCATGTTGAGCTTACTGTGCATCCGATTACTTACAATGGTTGTATGTAGGGCTGTGACGGTAATTGGATAACCGTGACATTGACGGTTTTGGATGAAGAACACCATGAAAATAAAATTACCGTCAAAACCAAAAAGAAGTATGATTTTCTCTCCATAAAATGTTTTATCACCTTTATTTTAATGTAGATATACTTTATCCATAGCGGGAGTGTTAACTATTGATTATATGGTATTGTTTTGCTGACTTAGTTGGAGGAGATATAGACAGTTTAATAGATGGACTATCTTTTGATGCACCGCAATCACCAAATCTGCTCTATGCGCGAATAGGAGAGAATCTTTGAAGGTCAATTCAGGTTAATTGAAGAGGGGGGGGTGAGGTGAAAAGTGGGGACCGGGGGTAACTATAGTACCTCTAGATCTATAGCCTACAGGCTGGGGGTGGGTGGGTAGCCTCTGACCTCTGACCTTCACCTCTGACCTTTTTCATTGTTACAGTAGATCAGAGGAGTGAGGTGAAAAAGATGGCTCTCATAGCAAAAAAAAACCCCATAACAACCTGTTTGGGCACATTTCAGTTTCACACCTAACGACGATGGAGAACCAGATGACTTGGCCAGCCTGTTTGCAGAATATGCGCAAAACCCATAGGCTACCTACTAAGAATTCCAGCACCACAAACGGGACACCGATAAGTGGCGAGCACTGCCAGACACTGGAACTCGTTATTTAGTCATAGGAATGGTGCCTTTACGAACGGTGGAGAAACCCGCCTTCAAATAAATGCTCTGGAAATTTGACAGACTATACGAGTTACCGGGGAGAAAGTATTTGTCTCAAACAGCGGTCCCTACCTTGTTCAACAAGGTGAAGGGGGGAGGTTCAGGCAGAGCTAAAGGACGTAGATTTGTTTATTTTTGCACTGAATATGGACATGTGGTCAAGTGTAAATATGACTCCTTACATGAACCTAACAGTGCACTATCTGACGAAAGACTGGACACTGAAATCCAACTGTTTGGAAACAACCTACATTCCGGAATTCCTTGACTGGGCCCTTGACGAAAATCTAATGTCCTGTATCGCCACAGACAACAGGGCCAACATTGTGGCTGAAGTGAGGCAACTGAACTGGCCTTGGCTAAATTGCTTTGGCCACAATCTCCATCTCGCTGTCACCATCAATGTGAAGCCAGAGCACAGGCCGTGTTCTAGGCCTATGTAGAACTCTGGTGGGCACTTTTTAGCAGAGCTGGCGATTTAAAAGAGGGACCTAGTAAGGCCCAGACCGAGCTGAACCTCCCAATTCACAACCTCATTCTTGTGAGAAATGAAGTTTTAATAACTAAGCTGTAATAACCATTTATAGGCTATTCAATGTTAAAAGAATAAGCTATGCAAAATTATTGTTCATGAATAATTGTAATTCAGATGCCCGAGCAAATAAACAAACAAAATAGGCTAGTTTCCTTGAATCACTTAATGTTGCATTACCATAGGCCCATTGTTTTATTTAGCCAATCATACTCTAATTAAACCACTGATTATAATGAGTTAATAATGAGAATATAGAACATATTCTGGGAATCCTACATGTTACGTGTGTATACTATACCAGAAAGCATGATCATTAGCTTCTTCTGGATTGTTTTAAATCGCGTAGCCTGTCGGAAGGCAGCGGAGTGCGGCGAATAGGCTTCCAAATAGATGACTGTTGAGTTGTGAATGTCAGTGAAAGAGAGGCTCAACCAGGCATATCGCAATTTTTCAAAATACAATGGAGGGAAAACAGTTTGGAAAGCAATTGGCTTATTGCTTCAAAGAGAAGAAGATGAAAATACTAATGTCTTTTTAATGATCAAAATCCTCAACTTAATTGAGGGAACAGTATTATTGGCATCGGCTATATCCCCGGTGAGTGTGCATATTCACTGTCTTTATCACTGGGTCAGTGCCACTTGAAAGTCGTGTTGAAAAAGATTCTGCTAATCTCTCTAGTCATATAAAGTGTAGTAGAATTGCGTGATTTTAAAATAATAAAAGGCCACATTTTTCCAGTGAAAAGAAACCTACTCCACCACCCGCTGCATTGAACAGCCTGTGATTGAGTTATATTATTAGCCTAAATTATGACTATCCAATTTACTAATCACATTAGGAATAGTCAGCTATTTTACATAAGTTCCGAGCTGGTCATGGGTGCACTTCAGCCACGCTCAAGGTCCTAAACGATATTATAACCGCAATTGATAATAGACAGTACTGTGCAGCCGTCTTCATCGACCTGGCCAAGGCTTTCGACTCTGTCAACCACCGCATTCTTATTGGCAGACTAAATAGCCTTGGTTTCTCAAATGACTGCCTCGCCTGGTTCACCAACTACTTCTCAGATAGAGTTCAGTGTGTCAAATCGGAGGGCCTGTTGTCTGGACCTATGGCAGTCTCTATGGGGGTGCCACAGGGTTCAATTCTTGGGCCGACACTTTTCTCCGTGTATATCAATGATGTCGCTCTTGCTGCTGGTGACTCTCAGATCCACCTCTACGCAGACGACACCATTTTGTATACATCTGGCCCTTCATTGGACACTGTGTTAACAAACCTCCAAACGAGCTTCAATGCCATACAACACTCCTTCAGTAGCCTCCAACTGCTCTTAAACACTAGTAAAACTAAATGTATGCTTTTCAATCGAACGCTGCTGGCACCCGCCCACCCGACTAGAATCACCACTCTCGACGGGTATGACCTAGAGTATGTGGACAACTACAAATACCTAGGTGTCTGGTTAGACTGTAAACTCTCCTTCCAGACTCACATAAAGAATCTCCAATCCAAAGTTAAATCTAGAATCGGCTTCCTATTTCGCAAACAAAGCCTCCTTCACTCATGCTGCCAAACATGCCCTCGTAAAACTGACTATCCTACCGATCCTTGACTTCGGCGATGTCATTTACAAAATAGCCTCCAACACTCTACTCAGCAAACTGGATGTAGTCTATCACAGTGCCATCCGTTTTGTCTCCAAAGCCCCATACACTACCCACCACTGTGACCTGTACGCTCTTGTTGGCTGGTCCTCACTACATGTTCGTCGTCAAACCCACTGGCTCCAGGCCATCTATAAATCACTGCTAGGCAAATCCCCGCCTTATCTTAGCTCATTGGTCACCATAGCAGCACCCACCCGTAGTCTGCGCTCCAGCAGGTATATCTCACTGGTCATTCCCAAAGCCAACACCTCCTTTGGCCGCCATTCCTTCCAGTTCTCTGCTGCCAATGACTGGAACGAATTGCAAAAATCTCTGAAGCTGGAGACTCTTATCTCCCTCAATAACTTTAAGCATCAGTTGTCAGAGCACCTTACCGATCACTGCACCTGTACACAGCCCATCTGAAATTAGCCCACCCAACTACCTCATCCCTATATTGTTATTTATTTTGCTCTTTTGCACCCCGGTATCTCTATTTGCACATAATCTCTTGCACATCTAGCATTCCAGTGTTAATACTATTGTAATTATTCTGCACTATAGCCTATTTATTGCCTTACCTCCATAACTTGCTACATTTGCACACACTGTATATATATTTTCTGTTGTATTTTTGACTTTATGTTTTTTTACCCCAAATGTAACTCTGTGTTGTTTTTATCGCACTGCTTTGCTTTATCTTGGCCAGGTCGCAGTTGTAAATGAGAACTTGTTCTCAACTGGCTTACCTGGTTAAATAAAGGTGAACAATTTTTTTTTTATAAGTTTGCAAATGTGATGATGCATGGAATGCTTGATATTTTTCATGGAGAAAATTAGCTTCCCCAAACTTGAGAGCAAGACTGGCCTAAACGCGCTAATGTTTTCCTTTGCTAATGTCCGTCCCGCCCCCCTGTCAGCTGTCAGTTTTGTCGATGACCACGTACATAAGACACGCCAATCACCGACACCTGAAGTTCCATGACCATCACAGCCCTAGTTGTATGCTTGAGTTTGTTCAGAGGAGGCTTTGAATAAAATCCGATCTGAGTGTGAAATGCCTTACTGAGGGTAAATGGAAGCTCCTCTTGTGCCCGGCTCAGCCTTATACAGTTTAAGGTACTTTACCGTATCCATTTCAGTAAGGCCAGATTGTCCAAATTCTACCCAAATATTGATGGTACATGTGACAGGTGTAAAAGCTCCTTGGCGGACTTGACCCACATGTTCTGGTCCTGTCCCCGTCTGGCAGATTATTTGTCCACTATTTAAAACCCTTTCTGAAGCATTTGATATAAAGTTGCAGCCTAGTGCAGAAATTGCTATTTTTGGAGTACCAAACAACAATCCTTCTCTGACCAATAGACAGCTAGATGCCATTGCCTTTGCCTCCATGTTAGCCCGCAGAAGGATTTTATTGGATTGGAAATCTATCAATCCTCCCTTAGCCTCTCTTTGGCTCAAAGATCTGAAGCTGTTCCTAAAATGAGAAAAAATGAAGTTACCATTCGAGGGTCAACCAACTCATTTTATTCCTCCTGGGACCCGATGATATCCTATTTTGAACAGCTCCAAACACTTCCTCCAGATTAGTACTCTTGGCCCCACCTTGAGATTACTGCTATATAGGCCTATAAAATCACTTAATCACCTGAAATTGTTAGGCTATTACATTTTTGCTTGAAGTAACGTTGTTGTATACTTTTGTTTTGTTTTCTGACATGTAACTCAATTACTTTCCCTTTCTTTTTAAATGTGTTTGGAGGCATTCTGGGGGAGGGGGAGGTCAAAGGGGGACTAAAAGGGGAGAAATGTACCATGTCTTTACATGTTATCTTTCATTCATTGTGAATACAAAATATATAATTTTAAAGGGAAGGCTTTGAAGCCAGATTTAGCGGATTTTGCTGTTTAGTTTTCCTCAACCTGTGTTTTGTTTCTCTCTCCTCTCCCTGTTAGATGGTGAGGCTGCTTCTCTCCAGAGGAGCCAACATTAATGCCTTTGACAAGAAGGATCGCCGAGCAATCCACTGGGCTGCTTACATGGGTGATGAGTTTACCACATCATTTACATTCTGACTAATGTCCTTTATACCAATGAATGAATGAATGAATGGACTGTGTGTTAGTCTCACAGCTCAGCTGTATGAGCCACGTCTAGTGTGTTATTATGTCAGAATCATGTACTAAGTAGGTTGATTAGATGTTTTCAGTTGTACTAACATGATGTAGGTGTTGCTTATGGTGCTGTGTACCACTGTAAACTAATCTATCTCTCCCTCTCTCTGCCTATCTCTCTGTGTTTGTATCTCTGTTTCTCTCTTAACCCCCTTACTATCTCCCTCCCCTCTCTCTCTCTCTCTCTCTCTCTCTCTCTCTCTCTCTCTCTCTCTCTCTCTCTCTCTCTCTCTCTCTATTTATCCCTCCCCTTCTCTCTCTACCATAGGGCACATTGAGGTGGTGAAACTGCTGGCCTCTCATGGATCAGAGGTGTCCTGTAAAAACAAGAAGGCCTACACCCCTCTCCACTCTGCAGCCTCCAGTGGAATGATCAGTGTGGTCAAGTACCTCCTGGACCTTGGTGTGGATGTGAGTCAACACGCATTCAAATGTGTAGGGGGTTTTCATAATAGTAATGAAGAGAGAGAGGTTAGAGCCAGTGATTTGGACCAGGGGGTTTTCATAACCAAGTAATGAAGAGAGAGAGGTTGGACCAGGGGGTTTTCAGAACCAAGTAATGAAGAGAGAGAGGTTGGACCAGGGGGTTTTCATAACCAAGTAATGAAGAGAGAGAGGTTGGACCAGGGGGTTTTCATAACCAAGTAATGAAGAGAGAGAGGTTGGACCAGGGGGTTTTCATAACCAAGTAATGAAGAGAGAGAGGTTGGACCAGGGGGTTTTCAGAACCAAGTAATGAAGAGAGAGAGGTTGGACCAGGGGGTTTTCATAACCAAGTAATGAAGAGAGAGAGGTTGGACCAGGGGGTTTTCATAACCAAGTAATGAAGAGAGAGAGGTTGGACCAGGGGGTTTTCATAACCAAGTAATGAAGAGAGAGAGGTTGGACCAGGGGGTTTTCATAACCAAGTAATGAAGAGAGAGAGGTTGGACCAGGGGTTTTCATAACCAAGTAATGAAGAGAGAGAGGTTGGACCAGGGGGTTTTCAGAACCAAGTAATGAAGAGAGAGAGGTTGGACCAGGGGGTTTTCATAACCAAGTAATGAAGAGAGAGAGGTTGGACCAGGGGGTTTTCAGAACCAAGTAATGAAGAGAGAGAGGTTGGACCAGGGGTTTTTCAGAACCAAGTAATGAAGAGAGAGAGGTTGGACCAGGGGTTTTCATAACCAAGTAATGAAGAGAGAGAGGTTGGACCAGGGGGTTTTCATAACCAAGTAATGAAGAGAGAGAGGTTGGACCAGGGGGTTTTCAGAACCAAGTAATGAAGAGAGAGAGGTTGGACCAGGGGGTTTTCATAACCAAGTAATGAAGAGAGAGAGGTTGGACCAGGGGGTTTTCAGAACCAAGTAATGAAGAGAGAGAGGTTGGACCAGGGGGTTTTCATAACCAAGTAATGAAGAGAGAGAGGTTGGACCAGGGGGTTTTCATAACCAAGTAATGAAGAGAGAGAGGTTGGACCAGGGGGTTTTCATAACCAAGTAATGAAGAGAGAGAGGTTGGACCAGGGGGTTTTCATAACCAAGTAATGAAGAGAGAGAGGTTGGACCAGGGGGTTTTCATAACCAAGTAATGAAGAGAGAGAGGTTGGACCAGGGGGTTTTCATAACCAAGTAATGAAGAGAGAGAGGTTGGACCAGGGGGTTTTCATAACCAAGTAATGAAGAGAGAGAGGTTGGACCAGGGGGTTTTCATAACCAAGTAATGAAGAGAGAGAGGTTGGACCAGGGGGTTTTCAGAACCAAGTAATGAAGAGAGAGAGGTTGGACCAGGGGGTTTTCATAACCAAGTAATGAAGAGAGAGAGGTTGGACCAGGGGGTTTTCATAACCAAGTAATGAAGAGAGAGAGGTTGGACCAGGGGGTTTTCATAACCAAGTAATGAAGAGAGAGAGGTTGGACCAGGGGGTTTTCATAACCAAGTAATGAAGAGAGAGAGGTTGGACCAGGGGGTTTTCAGAACCAAGTAATGAAGAGAGAGAGGTTGGACCAGGGGGTTTTCAGAACCAAGTAATGAAGAGAGAGAGGTTGGACCAGGGGGTTTCAGAACCAAGTAATGAAGAGAGAGAGGTTGGACCAGGGGGTTTTCATAACCAAGTAATGAAGAGAGAGAGGTTGGACCAGGGGGTTTTCATAACCAAGTAATGAAGAGAGAGAGGTTGGACCAGGGGGTTTTCATAACCAAGTAATGAAGAGAGAGAGGTTGGACCAGGGGGTTTTCATAACCAAGTAATGAAGAGAGAGAGGTTGGACCAGGGGGTTTTCATAACCAAGTAATGAAGAGAGAGAGGTTGGACCAGGGGGTTTTCATAACCAAGTGATGAAGAGAGAGAGGTTGGACCAGGGGGTTTTCATAACCAAGTAATGAAGAGAGAGAGGTTGGACCAGGGGGTTTTCAGAACCAAGTAATGAAGAGAGAGAGGTTGGACCAGGGGGTTTTCAGAACCAAGTAATGAAGAGAGAGAGGTTGGACCAGGGGGTTTTCAGAACCAAGTAATGAAGAGAGAGAGGTTGGACCAGGGGGTTTTCATAACCAAGTAATGAAGAGAGAGAGGTTGGACCAGGGGGTTTTCATAACCAAGTAATGAAGAGAGAGAGGTTGGACCAGGGGGTTTTCATAACCAAGTAATGAAGAGAGAGAGGTTGGACCAGGGGGTTTTCATAACCAAGTAATGAAGAGAGAGAGGTTGGACCAGGGGGTTTTCATAACCAAGTAATGAAGAGAGAGAGGTTGGACCAGGGGGTTTTCATAACCAAGTAATGAAGAGAGAGAGGTTGGACCAGGGGGTTTTCATAACCAAGTAATGAAGAGAGAGAGGTTGGACCAGGGGGTTTTCATAACCAAGTAATGAAGAGAGAGAGGTTGGACCAGGGGGTTTTCATAACCAAGTAATGAAGAGAGAGAGGTTGGACCAGGGGGGTTTCAGAACCAAGTAATGAAGAGAGAGAGGTTGGACCAGGGGGGTTTCAGAACCAAGTAATGAAGAGAGAGAGGTTGGACCAGGGGGTTTTCAGAACCAAGTAATGAAGAGAGAGAGGTTGGACCAGGGGGTTTTCATAACCAAGTAATGAAGAGAGAGAGGTTGGACCAGGGGGTTTTCATAACCAAGTAATGAAGAGAGAGAGGTTGGACCAGGGGGTTTTCATAACCAAGTAATGAAGAGAGAGAGGTTGGACCAGGGGGTTTTCAGAACCAAGTAATGAAGAGAGAGAGGTTGGACCAGGGGGTTTTCAGAACCAAGTAATGAAGAGAGAGAGGTTGGACCAGGGGGTTTTCATAACCAAGTAATGAAGAGAGAGAGGTTGGACCAGGGGGTTTTCATAACCAAGTAATGAAGAGAGAGAGGTTGGACCAGGGGGTTTTCATAACCAAGTAATGAAGAGAGAGAGGTTGGACCAGGGGGTTTTCATAACCAAGTAATGAAGAGAGAGAGGTTGGACCAGGGGGTTTTCATAACCAAGTAATGAAGAGAGAGAGGTTGGACCAGGGGGTTTTTCAGAACCAAGTAATGAAGAGAGAGAGGTTGGACCAGGGGGTTTTCATAACCAAGTAATGAAGAGAGAGAGGTTGGACCAGGGGGTTTTCAGAACCAAGTAATGAAGAGAGAGAGGTTGGACCAGGGGTTTTCATAACCAAGTAATGAAGAGAGAGAGGTTGGACCAGGGGGTTTTCATAACCAAGTAATGAAGAGAGAGAGGTTGGACCAGGGGTTTTCATAACCAAGTAATGAAGAGAGAGAGGTTGGACCAGGGGGTTTTCATAACCAAGTAATGAAGAGAGAGAGGTTGGACCAGGGGGGTTTCAGAACCAAGTAATGAAGAGAGAGAGGTTGGACCAGGGGGGTTTTCATAACCAAGTAATGAAGAGAGAGAGGTTGGACCAGGGGGTTTTCAGAACCAAGTAATGAAGAGAGAGAGGTTGGACCAGGGGGTTTTCATAACCAAGTAATGAAGAGAGAGAGGTTGGACCAGGGGGTTTTCATAACCAAGTAATGAAGAGAGAGAGGTTGGACCAGGGGGTTTTCATAACCAAGTAATGAAGAGAGAGAGGTTGGACCAGGGGGTTTTCATAACCAAGTAATGAAGAGAGAGAGGTTGGACCAGGGGGTTTTCATAACCAAGTAATGAAGAGAGAGAGGTTGGACCAGGGGGTTTTCATAACCAAGTGATGAAGAGAGAGAGGTTGGACCAGGGGGTTTTCATAACCAAGTAATGAAGAGAGAGAGGTTGGACCAGGGGGTTTTCAGAACCAAGTAATGAAGAGAGAGAGGTTGGACCAGGGGGGTTTCAGAACCAAGTAATGAAGAGAGAGAGGTTGGACCAGGGGGTTTTCAGAACCAAGTAATGAAGAGAGAGAGGTTGGACCAGGGGGTTTTCATAACCAAGTAATGAAGAGAGAGAGGTTGGACCAGGGGGTTTTCATAACCAAGTAATGAAGAGAGAGAGGTTGGACCAGGGGGTTTTCATAACCAAGTAATGAAGAGAGAGAGGTTGGACCAGGGGGTTTTCAGAACCAAGTAATGAAGAGAGAGAGGTTGGACCAGGGGGTTTTCATAACCAAGTAATGAAGAGAGAGAGGTTGGACCAGGGGGTTTTCATAACCAAGTAATGAAGAGAGAGAGGTTGGACCAGGGGGTTTTCATAACCAAGTAATGAAGAGAGAGAGGTTGGACCAGGGGGTTTTCATAACCAAGTAATGAAGAGAGAGAGGTTGGACCAGGGGGTTTTCATAACCAAGTAATGAAGAGAGAGAGGTTGGACCAGGGGGTTTTCAGAACCAAGTAATGAAGAGAGAGAGGTTGGACCAGGGGGTTTCAGAACCAAGTAATGAAGAGAGAGAGGTTGGACCAGGGGGTTTTCATAACCAAGTAATGAAGAGAGAGAGGTTGGACCAGGGGGTTTCAGAACCAAGTAATGAAGAGAGAGAGGTTGGACCAGGGGGTTTTCAGAACCAAGTAATGAAGAGAGAGAGGTTGGACCAGGGGGTTTTCATAACCAAGTAATGAAGAGAGAGAGGTTGGACCAGGGGGTTTTCATAACCAAGTAATGAAGAGAGAGAGGTTGGACCAGGGGGTTTTCATAACCAAGTAATGAAGAGAGAGAGGTTGGACCAGGGGGTTTTCAGAACCAAGTAATGAAGAGAGAGAGGTTGGACCAGGGGGTTTTCATAACCAAGTAATGAAGAGAGAGAGGTTGGACCAGGGGGTTTTCATAACCAAGTAATGAAGAGAGAGAGGTTGGACCAGGGGGTTTTCAGAACCAAGTAATGAAGAGAGAGAGGTTGGACCAGGGGGTTTTCAGAACCAAGTGACCTGATCAGGAATGTATTGTTTTGTTCCCCCCCCTCTCTCTCTCTCCACTCTTTTCCCTCCCTTGCTCCCTCCAGATAAATTAGCCCAATGGGTACGGTAACACCCCCTCCACGTGGCATGCTACAACGGGCAGGATGTGGTGGTGAATGAGCTGATCGAGTGTGGCGCCAACGTGAACCAGGTGTACGAGAAGGGTTTCGCCCCACTCCACTTCACGGCCGCCTCGCGCCATGGGGCGCTCTGCCTGGAGCTGCTGGTGGGCAACGGGGCCCTCGTCAACATCAAGGTGAGGAGACCGGATGACCAACACTGTGTCTGAACTAAATAACACCCTATTCCCTATGTAGTGCACTACTTTTGACCAGGGGCCCATAGAGCAAGGAGCCGTGATGACACTGCCTGTGTCCCAAATGGCACCCTGTTCCCTTTATAAGTACACTACTTTGGTTCAAAAAGTAGTGTACTTATAAATAGGGTGCCATTTGGGACGCACACACTGGCGCAGCACATGGCTTAGTATTTGGCCCTGGTCTACATTCAAATACCAATGGAATAGGCCTAACAATGCAAACTAAATGCCATCAAGCGCTCCTCCAATACGTGTTTGATTTTGCCTGTGGTCAGCAGCACAGACTGCCGTGTGAACCATCTTTGTCTTTCTATCTGCAGAGTAAAGATGGAAAGACCCCCCTCCACATGACGGCCATCCACGGACGCTTCTCCAGATCTCAAGCCATCATCCAGAATGGTGAGTCGCTGTGAATGCTCTCAACTGAATATATATGAACCAGTAGGCTCTTCAGCATTGTCTTTTGTCTTCAAACCATGATTCACTGGCACAGAGCAATGTTACTTGCAATGTGGTTGAACATGAAGCTTCATGAGGCCTCTAGGGTCAAGTGGTTGACGTGTGTGTGTGTCTGTGTGTGTGTATGTGTGTGTATGTGTGTGTGTGTGTGTGTGTGTCTGTGTGTGTCTGTGTGTGTGTGTGTGTGTGTGTGTGTTCTGTAGGTGCTGAGATCGACTGTGAAGAAAAGAATGGAAACACACCTCTGCACATCTCTGCTCGCTACGGCCATGAGTTACTCATCAATACACTCATCACGAACGGAGCTGACACAGCCAAGTGAGAACACACACAGTTTCCAGCAAAAATGCAACATGCATCTGCAATTCTGTCATTGACCGAATTCCCGCTTGGAGACTATGCTCAACACATTGTGGTGTGTGGGGGGTTGATAGACAGGGCATTGCAGCATGCTGATGTGTTGATCTGCTGTGGGGTTTAATGAGGACTGTGATGTGGTGCTGTTTCCAATCTTAGCTGAATCAACTGTAAGTCGCTCTGGATAAGAGTGTCTGCTTAAAGTCTAAAATGTAAAAATGTGTTGCAGGCGAGGCGTCCATGGGATGTTCCGCCTCCACCTGTCTGCTCTCAGTGGGTTCTCTGACTGCTGTCGGAAGCTCCTCTCATCAGGCTTTGATATAGACACCCCTGACGACTTTGGAAGGACCTGTTTACATGCTGCAGCAGCTGTTGGGTGAGTGGACTGGTCCAGGCTTTACACCAAGGAATATTTAGTTCATGAACTGGAAAGCCACCAGAAAGAACAAACACATATTCACACTCTTACATTTCACATTGTTTAGCAGTATAAAAAAATCGTATAGATCATTAGTGCGGTATAATTTCTGTATAATGTGGTTCCATGCCATGGTGGTATTGACTTGCGCTCTGGTCTAAATTGTCTTTATATCTTCTTGAAAGAGAAGAGAAACCTGCAAACTGTTCTTGCTAGTATAACTTTTTATTATTGCTTTTATTAGCATTATAAAAACAGTGATACTAGCAAGAGCAGTGTACGGGTTTCTCTTTTCTTTAAGGTTCTCATTGTTACCATCCACCTGATAGCTCAGATGTGAAAGGGCCTTTCTGAACTTGATATCTTGTTACCATCCACCTGATAGCTCAGATGTACGAGAGCCTTTCTGAACTTGATATCTTGTTACCATCCACCTGATAGCTCAGATGTACGAGAGCCTTTCTGAACTTGATATCTTGTTACCATTCACCTGATAGCTCAGATGTACGAGGGCCTTTCTGAACTTGATATCTTGTTACCAGGAACCTGGACTGTCTGAATCTGCTGCTCAACACAGGGGCAGACTTCAACAGAAAGGACAGCTTCGGAAGGTCTGTCTGTGGCATCAAATAACTTTCATATGTGATCTTTATGATAATGGGGAATATAGTATAGGGGCATATAGGAATTATTAGGGGAAATATTGGGCGGCAGGTAGCCTAGCGGTTAAGAGCGTTGGGTCAGTAACCGAAAGGTTGCTGGTTCAAATCCCCTAGGTGAAAAATGTGTCTATGTGCACTGCAGCAAGGCACTTAACGCTAATTGCTCCTGTAAGTCGCACTGGATAAGAGTGTCTGCTAAATGACGTAAATGTAAAATGTAAATGTTTTACAGCTCCAATAAGCTGTTTCTGTTGTTGATGTTGAATGGTTTCTGTGCGTTCTTCTAGGAGTCCTCTGCATTATGCGGCAGCCAATTGTAACTACCAGTGTCTGTTTGCCTTGGTGGGGTCTGGGGCCAGTGTGAACGATCTGGATAAAAGGGGTTGCACCCCGCTCCACTACGCTGCTGCCTCCGACACAGACGGAAAGTACGTCTCACACCTCTCTTACTGTTGTGTGTGTTGTGGTGCCATGACCTTTCACATTTCACTGTAGTCTGGAGAGTATGTTGTGGTGCCATGACCTTTCACATTTCACTGTAGTCTGGAGAGTATGTTGTGGTGCCATGACCTTTCACATTTCACTGTAGTCTGGAGAGTATGTTGTGGTGCCATGACCTTTCACATTTCACTGTAGTCTAGAGTATGTTGTTGGCCGTGTTTGAATACATACTAGTGTTAAATCTGCAGTGTGAAAGCTTGGCCACGTCTCCTTTGGGAAAGTGTCTCTGCTTGCTTATCTGTCTGTCTTGATGTTGGTATAATGATTAGTGAACTCTTGACCTCTGACCTCTAGGTGTCTGGAATATTTGCTGCGAAACGACGCTAACCCAGGGATCAGGGACAATCAGGGCTACAACGCAGTCCATTACGCGTCTGCGTACGGACACCGCCTCTGTCTGGAGCTGGTGAGTCAGAACCACAGGGGACTAGACGCCCTGCATTCACAGACCATTTTGTCTGCGTCCCAAATGGATGTAGGGCCCATAGGGCTCTGGTCAAAAGTAATGCACTATATAGGGAATAGGGTGCCATTTGGGACAGACGTTGATATTCAGTAGGTTTTAAGGTGTGGTTGCATGTTTGTCGTGGCCGCATCGTCACTCTTGATGTTCTTTTTCCAGATTGCAAGTGAAACACCTTTAGATGTGGTAAGTACCAGTTGGTTACTTTTCCTCACACTAGCTTGTTTAAGATACGAATGCAACACCCCAGTATGTCTGCAGGGGCTGGTCACTGAGATTTACAACATGAAACATGCTACTAGACTAACCTTCAAAGTAAATATGTTACAAGTCTAAACTGGCCCGTCCTTGTCTTTCCCCAGCTAATGGAAACCTCAGGGACAGACATCCTGAACGACTCTGATGTCAGAGCTCCCATCAGCCCCCTACACTTAGCTGTGAGTAAAGCCTACCTGCTCCTGTAGGGGTCTCGCCACATGACAAATGGCACCCTATTCCCTATTTAGTGCACTACTTTTGACCAGAACCTTATGGGCCCAGATCAAAAGTACTGCACTACATGGGAAATAGGGTGCTATCTGGGATGCAGGCATGGTGTTGTTTTTCCACGAAAAGTTGATTGTCCAGACACTCACACACCATGTTCCTATCTGTTCCTGATTAGTGTAAAATACATGCATATTTTGACACGGTGATGATGAGGATGATTTCCTTATTTTGCCATTTGAGTTAATCAACCTCCAACAGAGGAGTAGTAGTGTGTTTGTTTCTAAATCTCACGCTTGGCAGGGACCTTCGATGTTGATGCTGGGCGGGAGAAAAAATGGGCACCCGATTTGAGAGACACTGGTCTACTTTAGAGGTCTAGGACTGTTTCTGTTCAGGCATACCACTGGTCTACTATAGGACATTGAATATATTAAGAGTGTATATCTGTTCAGGCGCACCACTGGTCTACTATAGGACATTGATTATATTAGGAGTGTATATCTGTTCAGGCATACCACTGGTCTACTATAGGACATTGATTATATTAGGAGTGTATATCTGTTCTGGCATACCACTGGTCTACTATAGGACATTGATTATATTAGGAGTGTATATCTGTTCAGGCATACCACTGGACTTTGCTTCAGACTGTGTGTTTGTTTCCATTCAGGCGTACCACGGCCACCACCATGCTATGGAGGTCCTGGTTCAGTCTCTGCTGGATCTAGACGTGAGGAACAGCCAGGGGCGCACCCCTCTGGACCTGAATGCCTTTAAAGGCCATGTGGAGTGTGTTGACGTCCTCATCAACCAGGGAGCCTCCATCCTGGTTAAAGACTTCACCCTGAAGAGGACCCCCATCCACGCTGCAGGTACGCATAGGATATCACGTAAGACCTAGAGATTCTGTAATTCAAAAGTTTTCCTTACCAAGATGGACATTTGTTTGGTCATGTTGCTAGGACGCCAATGTCCACTCTAGGGATATTATATAGCATAGTGTGAAAATGCCCACTACACACTGATCTAAGGTCATTTTTTGTCATTATTGCTGAGGATCTGGGGAGGGTAAGCTGATCCTAGATCAGTGCACAGGGGGACTTCTATCCAGAGCCAGGTACACAGCTAGCAGGTGACAGGCTTCGAGGGCCTCAGCCCCAAAATGTTTTATTATCTGCTGTGTTAACATCATGAGGATGTCATCTACCAATACCACTGTTCTAGAAATCTGTCTGTTCATGTGAAGGTAATAGTCGTCCAGCAATCAGCTCATATCCTCTCTGTTTAGCCTCCTCTAGCTACCAACGGTCAATCATCTCACATTCTTATATCCTCTCTGTTTATCCTCCTCTAGCTACCAATGGTCAATCATCTCACATTCTTATATCCTCTCTGTTTATCCTCCTCTAGCTACCAACGGTCATTCGGAGTGTTTGCGTTTGCTGATTGGAAATGCTGACCTCCAGAGTGCAGTGGACGTTCAAGACGGGAATGGACAGTAAGTCAATTGGGTTTTGGATACAATTCCTGAAATAAAGAGATTTTGACACTAGTTCTACGTCCCAAATGGCACCCTATGCCCTACTTGGTGCACTACTTTAAACCAGAACCCTATGGGCTCGGGTCAAAAGTAGTGTACCATATAGGGAATAGGTTGCCATTTGGGACTCAGCCTGGTTATTACCAGTTTGTAATATGACCTTGTTGTCTTGTGTATCAGAACCCCTCTGATGCTGTCGGTGCTGAGCGGACACACAGACTGTGTGTACTCACTGCTCAACAAGGGAGCCAGCGTAGAAGCCAAAGACAAGTGGGGCAGAACAGCGCTACACAGAGGGGTGAGGAGGAGAGCTGGCTGTATACGCTCACACACAGAAAGAGACGGGGAGGCTCAAATATACATATTATCTTCAGAAAAGTAGTTGTCCATGGGTAGTGGTGTATTCATCCCTGTAGGGGGACCTGTCTCCAGACATCATTTGTAATAATTGATGATTCATTATTATATCATTGATTATTAGTTATTCAAATCCATTCTTGTCTCCCCGCCCTTCCTCCCAGGCGTTGACGGGTCATGAGGAGTGTGTGGAGGCCCTGCTGCAGCACAGCGCCAGCTTCCTGGTTCGGGACTGTAAGGGGCGGACCCCTGTCCACCTGGTGGCGGCATCCGGACACATCGGGGTGCTGGGGGGGCTCCTACACGCCGCCCAGTCAGTGGAGACCCTCCCCGTCATCACAGACAACCAGGGCTACACGCCACTACACTGGGCCTGCTACAACGGTACGTACTGGACTAACGGAACACTAGATCTTTTCTGATTTTCTCTCTTCAGCACCGTAAACATGTCCCTGAATTAGGCAGGCCATACAACTAGGGGTGTAACGATTCGATTTGTATCACGATTCGTGGTTGTCGATACGATTCAAGGACGATATTGGTTCATTTAGAACGATACGATCCGAAACGATTCAGTGACTTGAAATCGATTCAGTAACCTTTTAGCCAAAAATTCAACCAGTGTGACTGAAATAAATACCTGGATACTGGACAGTGCAGGTGAAGTTTCCTAGATTCCTGTTTCTTGTAAGGACCGCAATGGTGGCTTGATAATTTCTCGCTCGTCGGCTTCTCCTCTGTCGTCCGCCATGCTATGTTTTGTTGTCTTTGCGCCTTTGCGCTGCTGCTGGCGTGGGGCGATGACGTCACGGATAGGCAGACTGAATCGAGTAATGTTTAAAGCCTTTATCATTAAAAGTGCTAAGAAAAAACATCCATATAAAGTCTGACGTGCTTAAATCCAATGGGTTATTTCCTAGTATCGATACAATCGATTTATTACATTTTAAAACGATGTTAGAGTGATATATGTTGTCCAAAAGGCCAACTCGCCGAGCACAGATCGATGTAGTTGGATCATAGGAATATAAATCGATACATCGATGTAGTAGATGGATCGTTACACCCCTACATACAACGGTACGTACTGACTAACTGGACTGTAGCTCTGTTCTCTCCTCCATGAAGTGTACACTCATTCACTCCCTCTTGTGGCTTGAAAAGCATTCGATTGGTGTGGACGGAGCCATGTGGGGGAATGAACAAGACTACAACAGAATTAGGGGTTATGACTCTCAGTGGAGGACCTTACACTGAAACAGGACTTTGTCAGGGATTGACATAGCATATGTTGTAGCTAAAACATATTTTGTGACTTCACCATTGTCAGATGTGTAGCTTTCTCTGAGAGTATTGTTGTGGTCTGCAGCGACGTCATCTTTTTCCGGTATGAATCAATCTTCCACTAGGCCATGACACGTGTGTAGAGGTGCTGCTGGAACAGGAGGTTTTCCACAAGACCGAGGGCAACTCGTTCAGCCCCCTCCACTGAGCTGTGATCAATGACAACGAGGGGGCTGCAGAGATGCTGATTGACACTCTGGGGCCGGCCATTGTCAACGCCACTGACACCAAGAACGGGTAACTACAGCACATGACAAAGTCCTTTTCTTCTGGAGAATAATGTTGTCTTGGGAATAAAATGACCTCTGGGGTTGGATGAGGGATTGTAGATTACTTTTAATACATCTATTAGTGATTTTATATTTCTATGGTATAAACAGGGTTAATTGAACAAACTTGTTTATAACAGTCCTACATGATATCGGTGAAATAAGTTTCCTCTCTCTCCAGGACCCCCCTGCATGCGGCGGCTTTCACGGACCACGTGGAGTGTCTTCAGCTGCTGCTAGGCCACAACGCCCAGGTCAACTCCCCCGATGCCTCCGGGAAGACCTCCCTCATGATGGCTGCTGAGAACGGACAAACCAACGCTGTCGGTACGCAGCCCCCTCTCCTCCGCTTTGCCTCGCCCAGCCGGCTTAAGTTCAACATGTCTGTTTTACATTTTAATAAGTCGCTTAATTTCCTAATTGAGTTTCTTTATGTTTCTCTGTCTGTGTCAGAGCTGTTGGTGAGCAGTGCCAAAGCAGAGCTCACCCTGCAGGATGCAGTCAAGAACACTGCTCTTCATCTGGCCTGCAGTAAGGTGAGCATCCCCACATGAAGATGACGTTCATCTGAACAGTTGGCTCTCTCTGGTTGAAATTTTGGTCTGACATGTTTGACTCTGGTTTTTAAAGGGGCATGAAACCAGTGCCTTGTTGATATTGGAGAAGATTACAGACAGGAACCTCATCAACTCGACTAACGCAGCCTTACAGACGTACGTATGGTTCAGCTGTATTAATTGGGCCAGAAGAATTAGAAGAAGTGCACTATATAGGGAATAGTCTGGCATTTGGGAGGTATCCTCATTTGCTGCTGGCTAATCTGACGGTACTTTCTCCTCAGGCCGTTACACGTTGCAGCCAGAAATGGTCTGACTGTGGTGGTTCAGGAGCTACTAGTGAAGGGTGCTAGCGTGCTCGCAGTCGATGAGAATGGTAAGATCCATAACGCTAACACCGTTTTCTTCTGTACTTCTCTTCTCAATGTGTCCACAAATGTTTCTCTCTAGTCCACTGCTTGGTTATTGTCTTAACTTTGTATCTCCTAGCCTGGTGTTATTTCATGTTTTTCACCAAAAGTGTTATAGTAAACGGTGATGCTCCTGAAGTGACCCTCTGCTGTTCTGTTTGAACCCCTCAGGTTACACGCCTGCCTTGGCCTGCGCCCCCAACAAAGACGTGGCGGACTGCCTGGCGCTGATCCTGGCCACCATGATGCCCGTGTCCCCCTGCAACCCGGCGCCCAGCCTGTCCTTCAGTGCCATTAACCACTACACCACCAGCCCCTCCAAGAGTGTGACCTTCGACAGCCTGCCCGTGCTGCGCAGCGAGCACAGCTCCTACTGCAGCTTCAACAACATCGGCCACCGCGACCACGATGGAGGCTTCTACAAGGATGAGGAACTCAACGACTCAGACTCAAAGACATACTGAGGGGGGTGGTGGTCGCTGCCCAGGAGGGGAGCCAAGGGCAGGCGGATGGACAGTGAAGTGGGGCAGAGGCCACAAACAAATCCACACATACACACCGTGTCTTAAATCACCACAGCCAGCTTTGGGAGGGCACGAGCCGAGACAGTCCGCACAGGAGCCTTAAGAGTCCCGCAGTTGGAGAGAGAGAAATGGAGGGAGGGAGAGGGGGGAGGCACAACAGGCTGGCTGGCCACACTCATCCTCTCGTACCACCAGGTGTCCTTCCAGCAGATACTGGACTTGGACCTGGAACTGCTGCTGCTATACCCCACCTTTACCTTTACCCACAAAGGTCCTAAACGGTAGAAACTGTCCAGCCAACAGACAGACGGACACCTTATGGCGGCAATAACCTGTAGTCCAAGGGGATAGTAGCACTTCACTGAGTGAAAAACAGACATGGACCAAAAGATGTGGAAGAAGCCTTTTCAAAACCTGTTTTGACAGTAGAAATGGGATTGAGCGTTTTGGGCTGAGAAAAAACATAAGGAGTGATGTTTCATTTAAGTTTTATGAGAGTGATGGTCATGTTTATCCGCACACTAAGACAGTCAGAACGCACCTAGCCTCTTGTCTGTAATCCATGTGGGAGGAGGGGAAATCATTTATTTTTTATGAACAAACATTTTAATAAAATCATTCATGTCTTAAGCTCCTGACCCTCTGTGGGAACCAAAGAATCGTAGTATTTGCTCTCATGAGTAATTTCAAAGAATTTCCATCCCCAATGGCACCCTATTCCCTTTATAGTACACTACTTTTGACCAGGGCCATAGGGTTCTGGTCAAAAGTAGTGTACTCTATAAAGAATAGGGTGCCATTTAGATTTTGCATTTGTATGTGAGCGACAGGACTTTTTACATTTGCGTTATTAAACCTACCTGTCCTTTGCCCTCTAGAAAATATTTTAGAAAGTAAATTATTAATTCATGTATTCTTTCTTGTGATATTTATGTCATCATTTTGTGCCTTCTTTAGTTCCTGAGGGGAGGTTAGGAGAGTAGGGGCAGCTGTATGAGCGAAAACAATGATGCACACTAAGTACTACAACGTTTGTGAAAAGCACTGATACTATTCCGAGGCATACGAGGGGGGAAAACATGCCTCCCTTGGAGAGGAGAAACACTGTAAACCAATGGTAGGACAGCAGCATTTAGATTTTCTTCTGTTGAAAAAAAATATATATATATTATTTGTCTTGGTCTTATAATCAATGTATTTTGACAGGTTTTGCTTGCTTAACTTCTTCAAAAAAATGAAACCACTCAATCCTTTTATGTGATTGCTTGTTCAAACCCCCGTTTTTGTCTCTTTTTGAAAATAATTTTAACTGGAAATATGTACAATACATATGCTATGTTCGTCAAATCAGGATCAGGAGGTTCACAGGTTTTTTCGTGTCCTTTTTTTTCTTTAAAAGGATGAAACTAGCATGTACATATGAAATAGTGACTGAATTCGAAACTCCCATGAATTCTTTCAGTATCTGAAGATTGCTGTACATTTTATGAGTAATAAAATAAAGAAATGAGTTATGTTATTTAATAATGAACTATGGGTTATCTGTTTTATGTGACAACCGCAGTATCAATTTCTAGGTGACAGTGGTGCTAATCCCAAAAGAAAGGCTACATACAAAAAGGAACAAGAAGTCTATTGGCAAAGTGATGAATATTGCATGTACCTTGGCCTAACGGTGTGGGTTATGTATTTTATTTTTCATGGCGTCCTCAACATTACAGTTTTAAGGGCAACAATAGCCTAAATTTGTTTACAACTCGCAGGATTTCCATACGTGAGCTTTCAACAACACAGAGTGTTGCATCAGCACGAGATCGAAAGTGCGTCAAATCTGTACAGCATTGTTACGTCATCACTGATAAATGTTGAAACTGATCAAAAACCGCTGGAGCGGTGCTGGAGGATTGCGTTTGTTTTCGCTTTGGATGCGCGTTCATTTTGGCAAGGAAATGTGCTGATTTTGCAAGGAGATGGAGAATAAAGAGTTCAAGGTAGACATGTTATTTATTTTTAAATCTTCAATTATATTAATTACTGTGTAATATTTATTTATTTAATTTATTTATTTAATAATATAATAATTACAATTATATTAATTACTGTGTAATATTGTTTAACAAATGAAATAATGTGCTATTCATGCTGTAATATCAAACTAGAAAGTATATGGCCGGGGAGTCATGAGAGTTGGCTAAAGGTACAGTAGGGTCAAATGGGGGTCAAAGGTTATGACAGCACCTTCATAAATTCGTCCAAAATGGCACCCTATTCCCTATGTAGGCTAGTGTACTACTTTTGACCAGGAGCCATAGAAGGGTTGGCTGACGTCACGAAAATGATGCTCGCGCATCGATGGCCGGAAGTCGTGTATCTTGTTATGATTCTGTACCTCAGCTAACAACAAGCTGCCATGTGGGGAATCGTAGCTCTATGGCATGTTTCAGCTCGTTGTATGGTGTTATTGATACCATGTCTTGTTTTGAGGTGTTTTGACTGATATCATGTCTATGCAATGACTAAAATTCGCTACCTAGCTAACCAACAACAACTGTAACAATGTATTTGAGACGAGTTCATTGTTCAAATGTATTTATGTTTGCATTAAACATTTAGAGACTAAATATAGTTTACATGTTGTCTAAGTCAAACCCTGTCTATTTTGCCCCATAGTTGCATGCCAGTTTTGTTGCTAAACAACCAACCCCTCTATAGAGTGTTACAGTGGAGGTGTGATAATACCCATAAAACCTAGCGGTCAAACAGGGAAATGGTTCCAATCGTTTTTCCACCATTAATTTTTCCCATAGGCGATTTTAGAAACACATAAAATATTTTTTTTATTTTTTTTATTTTTTTATTTCACCTTTATTTAACCAGGTAAGCCAGTTGAGAACAGGTTCTCATTTACAACTGCGACCTGGCCAAGATAAAGCAAAGTAGTGCAATAAAAACAACACAGAGTTACATATGGGGTAAAAAAACATAAAGTCAGAAATACAACAGAAAATATATATACAGTGTGTGCAAATGTAGCAAGTTATGGAGGTAAGGCAATAAATAGGCTATAGTGCAGAATAATTACAATAGTATTAACACTGGAATGCTAGATGTGCAAGAGATTATGTGCAAATAGAGCTACTGAGGTGCAAAAGAGCAAAATAAATAACAATATAGGGATGAGGTAGTTGGGTGGGCTAATTTCAGATGGGCTGTGTACAGGTGCAGTGATCGGTAAGGTGCTCTGACAACTGATGCTTAAAGTTATTGAGGGAGATAAGAGTCTCCAGCTTCAGAGATTTTTGCAATTCGTTCCAGTCATTGGCAGCAGAGAACTGGAAGGAATGGCGGCCAAAGGAGGTGTTGGCTTTGGGAATGACCAGTGAGATATACCTGCTGGAGCGCAGACTACGGGTGGGTGCTGCTATGGTGACCAATGAGCTAAGATAAGGCGGGGATTTGCCTAGCAGTGATTTATAGATGGCCTGGAGCCAGTGGGTTTGACGACGAACATGTAGTGAGGACCAGCCAACAAGAGCGTACAGGTCACAGTGGTGGGTAGTGTATGGGGCTTTGGAGACAAAACGGATGGCACTGTGATAGACTACATCCAATTTGCTGAGTAGAGTGTTGGAGGCTATTTTGTAAATGACATCGCCGAAGTCAAGGATCGGTAGGATAGTCAGTTTTACGAGGGCATGTTTGGCAGCATGAGTGAAGGAGGCTTTGTTGCGAAATAGGAAGCCGATTCTAGATTTAACTTTGGATTGGAGATTCTTTATGTGAGTCTGGAAGGAGAGTTTACAGTCTAACCAGACACCTAGATATTTGTAGTTGTCCACATACTCTAGGTCAGACCCGTCGAGAGTGGTGATTCTAGTCGGGTGGGCGGGTGCTAGCAGCGTTCGATTGAAAAGCATGCATTTAGTTTTACTAGTGTTTAAGAGCAGTTGAAGGCTACTGAAGGATTGTTGTATGGCATTGAAGCTCGTTTGGAGGTTTGTTAACACAGTGTCCAATGAAAGGGCCAGATGTATACAAAATGGTGTCGTCTGCGTAGAGGTGGATCTGAGAGTCACCAGCAGCAAGAGCGACATCATTGATATACACGGAGAAAAGTGTCGGCCCAAGAATTGAACCCTGTGGCACCCCCATAGAGACTGCCATAGGTCCAGACAACAGGCCCTCCGATTTGACACACTGAACTCTATCTGAGAAGTAGTTGGTGAACCAGGCGAGGCAGTCATTTGAGAAACCAAGGCTATTTAGTCTGCCTGTCACGAGTTGCTAAGCCAGAACCCAGAAGCAGACCAGGACAAGGTAAGTTGAAACGAAGGTGAGTGTTTATTACAAATTCAAGAGTGATGCTGAATAATCCAGGGAACAGAGCGGGCGGCGTTGATTAGTTGTTGGGGGTGCAGTGGTTGATCCCATCCTGGGTCGGCAGCCGCCGACCACCAGGCAGAGGTTGGATGAAGGTTCCGGACGGGTGATGTTCATGGCTAACGATCCGGCAGGGAATGGATGTTAGGCCAGAGCCTAAGAAGGGTGATGATCAGGACCAGGTGTGCAGATTGCTGATGGGATGCAGGTGCGGAAATCAAGAGAGCTCCCCGGAGCGTTCCCGAACCCTCGGGAAACTGGAGATCACGAACAGAAAAACTAGTCACCAGACAGGACCCGACTCAGACTGCCGGGATCGTTACAGTACCCCCTCCGGCGAACGCCACCGGGCGGACTCCCCGGAGCGCCAGGATGGAGGCGGTAGAAGTCACTGATGAGGTCAGCATCTAGGACCTGTCGCCGCGGAATCCAACTCCTCTCTTCAGGACCATACCCCTCCCAGTCCACGAGATACTGGAAACCCCGGCCCCGCCGTCTGGAATCCATGATGCGACGCACCGTGTAGGCAGGACCACCTCCGATCATCCGAGGAGGAGGAGGAGGAGGCGGAGGAGGCAACAGAGGACTGAGGAAAACAGGCTTGAGGCAGGAGACATGAAAGGTGGGATGGACTCTGAGCGTCCTCGGGAGTTTGAGTCGAACTGCCACCGGATTGATCACCTTCTCCACCACAAACGGACCAATGAACTTCGGTAACAACTTCCTAGACTCAGTCCGTAACGGAAGATCCCGTGTGGCCAACCAGACCCTATCTCCGATGGAATAGGTGGGAGCGGGGATCCGGCGACGATTTGCCTGGAGCTGATACCGGTCCGAAACTCTAAGGAGTGCCTTTCTGGCCCGATGCCAGGTCCGGTGGCAACAACGAATATGGGCCTGAACAGAAGGCACTGAGAGCTCCTTCTCCTGAGAAGGGAACAGGGGAGGTTGGTAGCCATACAGGCACTGGAAGGGAGACATCCCAGTGGCAGATGTAGGGAGAGTATTGTGGGCATACTCAACCCAAGGCAACTGAGAGACCCAGGAGGTGGGGTTGGAAGAGACCAGGCAGCGTAGCGTGGATTCCATCTTCTGGTTGGCTCTCTCCGCCTGACCATTGGATTGGGGGTGAAAACCAGATGTGAGACTGACTGTAGCTCCAATGGCCAAACAGAAGGACTTCCAGACAGCAGAGGTAAACTGAGGGCCACGGTCGGAAACGATATCACTGGGCAAACCGTGGACCCTGAAAACCTCCCTAACCAGGATCTCGGACGTCTCCGAGGCAGAGGGAAGCTTGGCAATTGGCACAAAGTGGGCGAACTTGCTGAATCTGTCCACGATAGTCAGAACGACCGTGTTCCCCTCAGAAGCGGGCAACCCAGTGACGAAGTCCAGGGCCAGATGCGACCATGGTCGCGGGGAATAGGAAGGGGGTGAAGTAGTCCAGAGCTGGGCCGATTGGTACTCTTATTCTGCGCACACACTGGACAGGCAGCAACAAAACCCCGAGTATCCTCGGCCATGGCAGGCCACCAAAAACGTCTGCGAAGAAACGCCATTGTCCGAGCCACGCCAGGGTGACAAGCCATCTTGCTGGCGTGGGACCATTTGAGGACAGCAGGACGAACCGACTCAGGCACAAACAACCGACCGGGTGGACCGTTACGGGACCGGGCTGAGTCCGAAGGGCCGCCAGCACCTCCTCCTCAATCTTCCACATAACTGCTCCCACGACGCAGTTCCGGGGGAGAATTGTCTCGGTCTTGGACCCACTCTCCTCCGTCTTGGAGAACATCCGGGACAAGGCGTCCGCCTTGCCGTTCTTAGATCCAGGTCGGAACGTCAGGGAAAACTTGAATCGTCCGAAAAACAACGCCCACCTGGCCTGGACGGGGAGTTGAGACGTTTAGCGATTGCACGTAAGCAAGATTCTTGTGGTCAGTCCAGACAATAAACGGTTGCTCCGCCCCCTCCAACCAGTGGCGCCACTCCTCCAAGGCAAGTTTCACCGCGAGAAGCTCCCGGTTACCCACATCGTAATTCCTCTCCGCAGGCGAAAGGCGACGGAGTAGTAGGCGCAGAGATGGAGTTTACTGTCCGTGGAGCATCGCTGCGACAGGATGGCGCCAACTCCCACATCAGACGCGTCCACTTCAACGACGAACTGACGGGCCGTGTCCGGTTGAGAGAGAATCGGTGCGTTGGTGAATCGCCTCTTCAAATCCAGAAACGCTCGATCCGCCTCCGGATTCCACTTGAAGGTCCTGATACTGGAAGTCAAGGCAGTTAACGGAGCGGCCACACGGCTGTAATCCCGGATGAATCTGCGGTAGAAATTCGCAAACCCCAAAAATCTCTGGAGCTGCAATCTCGTACCGGGCTGGGCCCATTCCAGAACCGCTCTAACCTTCTCCTGGTCCATCCTAATCTCTCCCCTGGAGATGATGTACCCGAGAAAGGATGTCGTGTGGGCGTGAAACTCGCACTTCTCGGCCTTCACGAACAGGCGATTCTCCAACAATCGCTGCAGAACCTGCCGGACATGCTGGACGTGGTCGGAAGGTTCCTTCGAGAAGATCAGAATGTCATCCAGGTAAACAAACACAAAGAGACCGATCATATCTCTCAGGACGTCGTTCACCATACTCTGGAATACCGCTGGAGCATTGGTCAGTCCAAACGGCATCACCTGATACTCGAAGTGACCCATCGGTGTATTGAAACCCGTCAACCACTCGTCCCCCTCTCTGATCCGGACCATGTGATACGCATTGCGTAGGTCTAGCTTAGTGAACACCGTAGCACCCTGTAAGGAGTCGAAGGCAGAACTCATCAAGGGCAGGGGATACTTGTTCTTGACCGTGATGTCATTCAACCCCCGATAATCAATACACGGTCGAAGAGAGCCATCCTTCTTACCCACAAAGAAGAATCCTGCCCCCAGGGGGTGATGACGAGGACGAACGAGACCAGCAGCTAGGGACTCCTTGATGTGGGTCTCCAAAGCCTCACGTTCAGGTCGGGAGATACTGTATAACCTTCCCTTGGGGTAGACAGCTCCAGGGAACAGGTTGATGGCACAATCATATGGTCGGTGGGGAGGGAGTGACAGAGCCTTCTGCTTACTGAACACTTCCCCCAAATCGTGATATGTCTCGGGAACCAGGGACAAATCTGGGGGTTTAGCCTCAATCACCTGACTGGGAACCGAATGGGGGCAGGCAGTCTTGAGACAGTTAGCATGACAATCAAGGCTCCAACTTCGTTACCTTGCCCGTCACCCAATCGAACGTGGGATTGTGTTCCTTCAGCCAGGGGTATCCAAGGACCAGAGGAACATGGGAAGACGGCAGAATGAAGAATGAAATCATCTCAGAATGATTCCCCGACAACCGCATCTTAACCGGTTCAGTCCTCATCGTGATACGTGCCAGACTACTGCCGTTCAGAGTGGTAGCTTCAATGGCTTCCGGCAATTGCTCCTTGGAAAGCCCCAGCTGTTCCACCAACTCGGCATCTAGAAAGCTTCCATCGGCACCTGAATCGATAAAAGCGTTAATCGCTAAGCTCTGATTCCTGTTCATAAGGGTAGCCGGGAAACGGGGTCTGACAGAGGTATTGAGAGGTCGAAACTGGCTCGCTAAAAGTCCTCCCAACTTTAGCGAGCCGCGCAGTTTGGCGACCCGACTGGAACCTGAGAAGCTGATCGGTTGGACGGAACCCATTGCTTCTCCCTCCTTCGCTCTCGGACTCGATTATCCACCCGAATAGACAAGGCTACCAAGCTGTCCAGGTCACTAGGCTCCGGATAGGAGATCAACTCATCCTTGAGCTGCTCCGACAGACCCTGGTAAAAGGCCGCTTGCAGAGCCTCCTCATTCCACCCACTCTCCACAGCCAACGTCTTGAACTCGATCACGAAGTCGGCCACGCTGCAGTTCCTTGGCGAAGCGAAAACAGGCGCCTAGCTGCGTCCCTCCCTCGGACGGAATGGTCGAAGAGCTTCCTCATCTCGGCCGTGAACCCCTGGTATGAAGCCATGCAGGGATCCTGTCGTTCCCAAACGGCTGAAGCCCACTCCAGCGCTCGACCACGCAGCAACTCAATCACAAAGGCTATCCTAGCCTTGTCTGTGGCATAAGAGTAGGGCTGTAGATCGAACACTAATCCACACTGCATAAGGAAGGAACGGCATCTTCCCAGCTCCCCCTCATATTTATCCGGCGTCGGAACCTTGGGCTCACGGAAGGACACAGCTTCAGAAGCGGCAGGCGAGATGGGTGAAACCGGTAGTGGATCCTCCACCGGACACTTGCGTTGGTTCTGGACCTCCGTCAGACCGGTAGAAAGGTTCCGAACTGACAACGCGATCTCCTGTAGTACCGTGCTATGATGGCCCAACATCTTCTCCTGCTGGGTAATGGCATGGCGAACAGAGTCCAGGTCCGCTGGGTTCATTACTGGCCGGATCGTTCTGTCACGAGTTGCTAAGCCAGAACCCAGAAGCAGACCAGGACAAGGTAAGTTGAAACGAAGGTGAGTGTTTATTACAAATTCAAGAGTGATGCTGAATAATCCAGGGAACAGAGCGGGCGGCGTTGATTAGTTGTTGGGGGTGCAGTGGTTGATCCCATCCTGGGTCGGCAGCCGCCGACCACCAGGCAGAGGTTGGATGAAGGTTCCGGACGGGTGATGTTCATGGCTAACGATCCGGCAGGGAATGGATGTTAGGCCAGAGCCTAAGAAGGGTGATGATCAGGACCAGGTGTGCAGATTGCTGATGGGATGCAGGTGCGGAAATCAAGAGAGCTCCCCGGAGCGTTCCCGAACCCTCGGGAAACTGGAGATCACGAACAGAAAAACTAGTCACCAGACAGGACCCGACTCAGACTGCCGGGATCGTTACACTGCCAATAAGAATGCGGTGGTTGACAGAGTCGAAAGCCTTGGCCAGGTCGATGAAGACGGCTGCACAGTACTGTCTATTATCAATCGCGGTTATAATATCGTTTAGGACCTTGAGCGTGGCTGAAGTGCACCCGTGACCAGCTCGGAAACCGGATTGCATAGCGGAGAAGGTACGGTGGTATTCGAAATGGTCGATGATCTGTTTGTTAACTTGGCTTTCGAATACTTTCGAAAGGCAGGGCAGGATGGATATAGGTCTGTAGCAGTTTGGATCTAGAGTGTCACCCCCTTTGAAGAGGGGGATGACCGCGGCAGCTTTCAATCTCTGGGGATCTCAGACGTTATGAAAGAGAGGTTGAACAGACTAGTAATAGGGGTTGCGACAATTTCGGCGGCTAGTTTTAGAAAGAAAGGGTCCAGATTGTCTAGCCCAGCTGATTTGTAGGGGTCCAGATTTTGCAGCGCTTTCAAAACATCAGCTGTCTGAATTTGTGTGAAGGAGAAGCGGGGGGGCAAGGGCAAGTTGCAGCAGAGGGTGCAGAGTTGGTGGCCGGGTTAGTGGTAGCCAGATGGAAAGCATGGCCAGCTGTAGCAAAATGCTTGTTGAAATTCTCGATTATTGTAGATTTATCGGTGGTGATAGTGTTTCCTAGCCTCAGTGCAGTGGGCAGCTGGGAGGAAGTGCTCTTATTCTCCATGGACTTTACAGTGTCCCAAAACTTTTTGGAGTTAGTGCTACAGGATGCAAATTTCTGTTTGAAAAAGTTAGCCTTTGCTTTCCTGACTGCTTGTGTATATTGGTTCCTAACTTCCCTGAAAAGTTGCATATCGCGGGGGCTATTTGATGCTAATGCTGTACGCCACAGGATGTTTTTGTGCTGGTCAAGGGCAGTCAAGTCTGAGGAGAACCAGGGGCTATATCGGTTCTTAGTTCTGTATTTTTGAATGGGGCATGTTTATTTAAGATTGAGAGGAAATTACTTTTAAGGAACAACCAGGCATCCTCTACTGACGGAATGAGATCTATATCCATCCAGGATACCTGGGCCAGGTCAATTAGGAAGGCCTCCTCGCTAAAGTGTTTTAGGGAGCGTTTGACAGTGATGAGGGGTGGTCGTTTGACCGCGGACCCGTTACGGACGCAGGCAATAAGGCAGTGATCGCTGAGATCCTGGTTGAAGACAGCTGAGGTGTATTTAGAGGGTATGTTAGTCAGGATGATATCTATGAGGGTACCCATGTTTACGGATTTAGGGTTGTACCTGGTAGTTTCGTTGATAATTTGCGTGAGGTTGAGGGCATCTAGCTTGGATTGTAGGATGGCTGGGGTATTAAGCATATCCCAATTTAGGTCACCAAGCAGTACAAACTCTGAGGATAAATGGGGGGCAATCAATTCACATATGGTGTCCAGGGCACAGCTGGGGGGCTGAGGGGGTCTGTAGCAAGCGGCAACAGTGAGAGACTTATTTCTGGAAAGGTGGATTTTTAGAAGTAGAAGCTCAAACTGTTTGGGCACAGACCTGGATAGTATGATAGAGCTCTGCAGGCTATCTCTACAGTAGATTGCAACTCCACCCCCTTTGGCAGTTCTATCTAGACGGAAAATGTTATAGTTGGGGATGGAAATTTCAGAATTTCTGGTGGCCTTCCTGAGCCAGGATTCAGACACTGCTAGAACATCAGGGTTGGCAGAGTGTGCTAACGCAGTGAATAACTCAAACTTAGGAAGTAGACTTCTGATATTTATGTGCAAGAAACCAAGACTTTTGCGATTACAGAAGTCATCAAATGATAGCGCCTGGGGAGTAGGAGTGATACTGAGGGCTGCAGGGCCTGGGTTAGCCTCTACATCACCAGAGGAACAGAGGAGGACTAGAATAAGGATACGGCTAAAGGCTTTAAGAACTGGTCTTCTAGTGCGTTGGGTACATAGAATAAAGGGGGCAGATTTCCGGGTGTTATAGAAAAGATTCAGGGCATTATGTACAGACAAGGATATGGAAGGATATGAGTAAAGTGGAGGTAAACCTAAGCGTTGGGTAACAATGAAAGAGATAGCATCGCTGGAGTCATCAATTGAGTCGGTCTCCGCGTGTATAGGGGGAGGTGCAAAGGAGCTATCTAAGGCAGGTTTAGCTAGGCTGGGGGTCTACAGTGATATAGTACAATTAGAAATAACCGAAACAACAATAAACTAACCATGTTTGGGCTGAGGCTAAACATAAACAGGATGTAGTACCGTAAAAAGGAACAGTCCAGCAGATATCAGCTGTATAGCTGAGTTATCATAAGGTCCGGTGGTGAAGCACTAGTAAGAGGCCACGGCTAGCGTGTGCTAGCGGGCCAGGGCTAGCAGATGGATGGAATCTTCGTGGTTAACGTCGTAACCACATCAGACGATTTCGTCGGCAGACCAGTCGTGTAGGATCGGCGGGGCTCCGTGTCAACACTAGGTGGTCCCGTCCGGTTGACAGAGAGGTAGATAGCCGGGAGATGGGCCTAGCTCAGGATGATTAGCCAGACCACAGCGTCCGTTTTGTTGTAGCCAGCTGGTAGCGATGAATCCGGAGTTAAAGGTCCAGTGATTCAGTGATTCCGGCGGAAAAACTGATATGTTCTGGGTCGATAACGCGCTGTGTTTTTTCCCGCGGAAAAAAATCCAATGTTCTGGGTGAAACACCGCTAGCTGTGGCTAATAGCAAGTAGCTAGTTAGCTGGCTAGCTAGTTTCAACTGGAGATTCTAGATTCTAGATAAAGGTAAGTCGATAATAGAATCCGTTCCACATTGAGTGAGGCGGGTTGCAGGAAAGTATATTTTGTAGAAGGATGAAAAGTCTGATAGGGAAATATGTACGAAAAATACAAAAAACAGGGTATTTACAGGCTATTTACAGACACACGACAGAAACAGGACTGCACTACTTCGCCATCTTGGAAAAAAGTGGCGTGACGTTTTTGTAACCATGTAAATCTCTGTCGGACAAGTTGATGTATTTGATGTATTTTTCTATTACATGTATGACATTTCATTGAGATATTTTGTGTTTTAATGACGCAAAATTGAATTACAGCCTAACTCTGCTTTCTGTTGTCGCCAGCAGGCTGCAGTGGTGACCTTCACTAACCGTGACCCACAAGGATGAAACTTCCCAGACCAGCCTCACCCTCAGCAGGGGAAAGAGAAGCTACCCAGACCTACACACCTTTGTGCAGGGCATGAAGGACGAGTAAGTTGCTCTTTGGCTTCCCCATGCATCCCCTAGATATGTTCCCTATCTCAATTGCATACTCCTCGTGTCCTCTCTTCTCAAAACCCATTGGATGAGAAAGCCAGAGGTCCCGCCCTTCTGACCTTCTCATCCAATGGGTTTTGAGAAGGAGGCGAGGAGATTGAGAGTCTCCCATAGTCTCGGGCCAATACAAAGGACTCAACGGACCAAATAACCAATCAGGGATGTCTGGGTGTGGCCTAGTTCCATAGAGGTCCATCCATAACGTAGTCTAAGATAATAGAGGTAATGTCCATCCATAACGTAATCTAAGATAATAGAGGTAATGTCCATCCATAACGTAATCTAAAATAATAGAGGTAATGTCCATCCATAACGTAATCTAAAATAATAGAGGTAATGTCCATCCATAACGTAATCTAAAATAATAGAGGTAATGTCCATCCATAACGTAATCTAAAATCATAGAGGTAATGTCCATCCATAACGTAATCTAAAATAATAGAGGTAATGTCCATCCATAACGTAGTCTAAGATAATAGAGGTAATGTCATGTAGTTCATTGTGTACTTGCATTTATTTACTTTTCAGCCATTGGAATCTGCTGAGTGAGAATATGCGTGCCGGGGTGAGTTATAGTCACCTCTAAAGTAGTTAATGTTGGTAAAATGGACCAAACATTAATTTGTGGAAATCCTGCAGGACCTTTAATCCTGAACCACTGCTTTAATTGACTAGCTTGAGTAAATGGTTCTACGTTTTATATCAGTGCAGCCCCTTTAACAAACTAACTCTGTATGGTCTTTTAACATTGCAGATGAGCAGACATGAGTTTAGTGCCAAGTGCATGGATATTGTAGCATGGGTGATGGAGTCTACATCCACTGTGGTTGTTCCCGCCCTTGACCTCACCATGCAGATAGAGCTCTCTGATTCGCCAAGCTCTTCTGGATCAGGAAGTAATGAGGCAGGAGAGGTGACCTCTCTTGGCCGCAGCGTAAGATTCAGCTGTAGTGGAGGACCCAGCAGGTGCACCAGCGCCAGAACCGCCTGCAGCACACGCACTCTCACGCCTTTCCCCTCCTCTCACAGGTACCTAGCCCTATCCATGCCTCTAACAGGTACCTAGCCCTATCCATGCCTCTCACAGGTACCTAGCCCTATCCGCTCTGTCACGGTTTACTAAGCCAGAACCCAGAAGCAGACCAGGACAAGGTAAATTGAAACAAAGGTGAGTGTTTATTTAATAGATCCACGAGTGAGGCTGAATAATCCAGGGAACAGAGCGGGTGGCGTGGATGGGTTGTTGAGGGTGCAGTGGTAGGTCCAGTAATGGCTCGGCAGCCGCCGACCATCAGGCAGAGGTTGGGTGAAGGTTCCGGGTGAGTGACTGCAGATAGAACAAAACGGAGGTAAGTATACAGCAAGTCAAAAAGATGCAAAACAACAAAACTAACGCTAGAAGTTCCAAGGCTGATACACGGACAAACATACTGTTCATGGCTAACGATCCGGCAGGGAATGGATGTTAGGACAGAGCCTAAGAAGGGTGATGATCAGGACCAGGTGTGCAGATTGCTGATGGGATGCAGGTGCGGAAATCAAGAGAGCTCCCGCCTAGCAACGTTGCCCGGCAACCAGGCAGGGAGCGTTCCAGAACCCTCGGGAAACTGGAGATCCCGAGCAGAAAAACTAATACCCAGACAGAAACCGACTCAGACTGCAGGGATCGTTACAGTACCCCCCCTCCGACGAACGCCACCGGGCGGACTCCCGGAGCGCCAGGATGGAGGCGGTAGAAGTCACGAATGAGGTCAGCATCTAGGATCTGTCGCCGCGGAATCCAACTCCTCTCTTCAGGACCATACCCCTCCCAGTCCACGAGATACTGGAAACCCCGGCCCCGCCGTCTGGAATCCATGATGCGTCGCACCGTGTAGGCAGGACCACCTCCGATCATCCGAGGAGGAGGAGGAGGAGGCGGAGGAGGCAACAGAGGACTGAGGAGAACAGGCTTGAGGCAGGAGACATGAAAGGTGGGATGGACTCTGAGCGTCCTCGGTAGTTTGAGTCGAACTGCCACCGGATTGATCACCTTCTCCACCACAAACGGACCAATGAACTCGGTAACAACTTCCTAGACTCAGTCCGTAAAGGAAGATCCCGTGTGGCCAACCAGACCCTATCTCCGATGGTATAGGTGGGAGCGGGGATCCGGCGACGATTCGCCTGGAGCTGATACCGGTCCGAAACTCTAAGGAGTGCCTTTCTGGCCCGATGCCAGGTCCGGTGGCAACGACGAATATGGGCCTGAACAGAGGGCACTGAGAGCTCCTTCTCCTGAGAAGGGAACAAGGGAGGTTGGTAGCCATACAGGCACTGGAAGGGAGACATCCCAGTGGCAGATGTAGGGAGAGTATTGTGGGCATACTCAACCCAAGGCAACTGAGAGACCCAGGAGGTGGGGTTGGAGGAGACAAGGCAGCGTAGCGTGGATTCCATCTTCTGGTTGGCTCTCTCCGCCTGACCATTAGATTGGGGGTGAAAACCAGATGTGAGGCTGACTGTAGCTCCAATGGCCAAACAGAAGGACTTCCAGACAGCAGAGGTAAACTGAGGGCCACGGTCGGAAACGATATCACTGGGCAAACCGTGGACCCTGAAAACCTCCCCTAACCAGGATCTCGGACGTCTCCGAGGCAGAGGGAAGCTTGGCAATAGGCACAAAGTGGGCGAACCTGCTGAATCTGTCCACGATAGTCAGAACGACCGTGTTTCCCTCAGAAGCGGGCAACCCAGTGACAAAGTCCAGGGCCAGATGCGACCATGGTCGCGGGGAATAGGAAGGGGGGTGAAGTAGTCCAGAGCTGGGCCGATTGGTACTCTTATTCTGCGCACACACTGGACAGGCAGCAACATAACCCCGAGTATCCTCGGCCATGGCAGGCCACCAAAAACGTCTGCGAAGAAACGCCATCGTCCGAGCCACGCCAGGGTGACAAGCCATCTTGCTGGCGTGGGACCATTTGAGGACAGCAGGACGAACCGACTCCGGCACAAACAACCGACCGGGTGGACCGTTACCGGGACCGGGCTGCGTCCGAAGGGCCGCCATCACCTCCTCCTCAATCTTCCACCTAACTGCTCCCACGAGCGCAGTTCCGGGGGAGAATTGTCTCGGTCTTGGACCCACTCTCCTCCGTCTTGGAGAACATCCGGGACAAGGCGTCCGCCTTGCCGTTCTTAGATCCAGGTCGGAACGTCAGGGAAAAATTGAATCGTCCGAAAAACAACGCCCACCTGGCCTGACGGGAGTTGAGACGTCTAGCCGATTGCACGTAAGCAAGATTCTTGTGGTCAGTCCAGACAATAAACGGTTGCTCCGCCCCTCCAACCAGTGGCGCCACTCCTCCAAGGCAAGTTTCACCGCGAGAAGCTCCCGGTTACCCACATCGTAATTCCTCTCCGCAGGCGAAAGGCGACGAGAGTAGTAGGCGCAGGGATGGAGTTTACTGTCCGTGGAGCATCGCTGCGACAGGATGGCGCCAACTCCCACATCAGACGCGTCCACTTCAACACGAACTGACGGGCCGTGTCCGGTTGAGAGAGAATCGGTGCGTTGGTGAATCGCCTCTTCAAATCCAGAAACGCTTCGATCCGCCTCCGGATTCCACTTGAAGATCCTGATACTGGAAGTCAAGGCAGTTAACGGAGCGGCCACACGGCTGTAATCCCGGATGAATCTGCGGTAGAAATTCGCAAACCCCAAAAATCTCTGGAGCTGCAATCTCGTACCGGGCTGGGCCCATTCCAGAACCGCTCTAACCCTCTCCTGGTCCATCCTAATCTCTCCCCTGGAGATGATGTACCCGAGAAAGGATGTCGTGTGGGCGTGAAACTCGCACTTCTCGGCCTTCACGAACAGGCGATTCTCCAACAATCGCTGCAGAACCTGCCGGACATGCTGGACGTGGTCGGAAAGTTCCTTCGAGAAGATCAGAATGTCATCCAGGTAAACAAACACAAAGAGACCGATCATATCTCTCAGGACGTCGTTCACCATACTCTGGAATACCGCTGGAGCATTGGTCAGTCCAAACGGCATCACCTGATACTCGAAGTGACCCATCGGTGTATTGAAACCCGTCAACCACTCGTCCCCTCTCTGATCCGGACCATGTGATACGCATTGCGTAGGTCTAGCTTGGTGAACACCGTAGCACCCTGTAAGGAGTCGAAGGCAGAACTCATCAAGGGCAGGGGATACTTGTTCTTGACCGTGATGTCATTCAACCCCCGATAATCAATACACGGTCGAAGAGAGCCATCCTTCTTACCCACAAAGAAGAATCCTGCCCCCAGGGGTGATGACGAGGGACGAACGAGACCAGCAGCTAGGGACTCCTTGATGTAGGTCTCCAAAGCCTCACGTTCAGGTCGGGAGATACTGTATAACCTTCCCTTGGGGTAGACAGCTCCAGGGAACAGGTTGATGGCACAATCATATGGTCGGTGGGGGAGGGAGTGACAGAGCCTTCTGCTTACTGAACACTTCCCCCAAATCGTGATATGTCTCGGGAACCAGGGACAAATCTGGGGGTTTAGCCTCAATCACCTGACTGGGAACCGAATGGGGACAGGCAGTCTTGAGACAGTTAGCATGACAATCAAGGCTCCAACTCGTTACCCTTGCCCGTCACCCAATCGAACGTGGGATTGTGTTCCTTCAGCCAGGGGTATCCAAGGACCAGAGGAACATGGGAAGACGGCAGAATGAAGAATGAAATCATCTCCGAATGATTCCCCGACAACAGCATCTTAACCGGTTCAGTCCTCATCGTGATACGTGCCAGACTACTGCCGTTCAGAGTGGTCGCTTCAATGGCTTCCGGCAATTGCTCCTTGGAAAGCCCCAGCTGTTCCACCAACTTCGGCATCAAGAAAGCTTCCATCGGCACCTGAATCGATAAAAGCGTTAATCGCTAAGCTCTGATTCCTGTTCATAAGGGTAGCCGGGAAACGGGTCTGACAGAGGTATTGAGAGGTCGAAACTGGCTCGCTAAAAGTCCTCCCAACTTTAGCGAGCCGCGCAGTTTGACGACCGCCGGGAACAGGTGGCGAGGTACTGTCCCGAACCACCACAGTAGAGGCAACAGTTAGTCCTACGTCTGAGTTGGCGTTCCTCCTTGGTTAACCCGTGCCGCCCTACTTGCATTGGTTCAGAATCGGGAGACAGGACCTCTCCACTAATCCTGTGTGGTGGACGATGATCGACGTATTCTGGTCCAATCCCCGACCCGACTGGAACCTGAGAAGCTGATCGATTGGACGGAACCCATTGCTTCTCCCTCCTTCGCTCTCGGACTCGATTATCCACCCGAATAGACAAGGCTACCAAGCTGTCCAGGTCACTAGGCTCCGGATAGGAGATCAACTCATCCTTGAGCTGCTCCGACAGACCCTGGTAAAAGGCCGCTTGCAGAGACTCCTCATTCCACCCACTCTCCACAGCCAACGTCTTGAACTCGATCACGAAGTCGGCCACGCTGCGAGTTCCTTGGTGAAGCGAAAACAGGCGCCTAGCTGCGTCCCTCCCTCGGACGGAATGGTCGAAGAGCTTCCTCATCTCGGCCGTGAACCCCTGGTATGACGCCATGCAGGGGTCTTGTCGTTCCCAAACGGCTGAAGCCCACTCCAGCGCTCGACCACGCAGCAACTCAATCACAAAGGCTATCCTAGCCTTGTCTGTGGCATAAGAGTAGGGCTGTAGATCGAACACTAACCCACACTGCATAAGGAAAGAACGGCATCTTCCCAGCTCCCCCTCATATTTATCCGGCGTCGGAACCTTGGGCTCACGGAAGGACCCAGCTCCAGAAGCGGCAGGCGAGATGGGTGAAACCGGTAGTGGATCCTCCACCGGAAACTTGCGCTGGTTCTGGACCTCCGTCAGACCGGTAGAAAGGTTCCGAACTGCCAACGCGATCTCCTGTAGCTCCGTGCTATGATGGCCCAACATCTTCTCCTGATGGGTAATGGCATGGCGAACAGAGTCCAGGTCCGCTGGGTTCATTACTGGCCGGATCGTTCTGTCACGGTTTACTAAGCCAGAACCCAGAAGCAGACCAGGACAAGGTAAATTGAAACAAAGGTGAGTGTTTATTTAATAGATCCACGAGTGAGGCTGAATAATCCAGGGAACAGAGCGGGTGGCGTGGATGGGTTGTTGAGGGTGCAGTGGTAGGTCCAGTAATGGCTCGGCAGCCGCCGACCATCAGGCAGAGGTTGGGTGAAGGTTCCGGGTGAGTGACTGCAGATAGAACAAAACGGAGGTAAGTATACAGCAAGTCAAAAAGGTGCAAAACAACAAAACTAACGCTAGAAGTTCCAAGGCTGATACACGGACAAACATACTGTTCATGGCTAACGATCCGGCAGGGAATGGATGTTAGGACAGAGCCTAAGAAGGGTGATGATCAGGACCAGGTGTGCAGATTGCTGATGGGATGCAGGTGCGGAAATCAAGAGAGCTCCCGCCTAGCAACGTTGCCCGGCAACCAGGCAGGGAGCGTTCCAGAACCCTCGGGAAACTGGAGATCCCGAGCAGAAAAACTAATACCCAGACAGAAACCGACTCAGACTGCAGGGATCGTTACACGCTCCTCTCAAAGGTACCTAGCCCTATCCTCTCCCTCGCACTGGGCAGGTCCTACCCCTATCCCTCCTCCAAAGGTACCTACCCCTATCCTCCTCCTCTCATTTACTCATGATGAAACAAACTAATCTTCTCCTTTCCCTTCTGATAGCAGGTTGCAGATCGCATCTCTTCATGTTTAGCAGACATATCAGTGTGGATGGCGGATCAACACGTCAAGCTGAACCTCAGGGCTGCGTCCATAGTCTACGCCATCCCGGTTTGACAACTCTGTTGTCCTCCTCCCCAAATTAAAAAAGCTTGCGTGACCCTAAGACCAACACCCTGTGATTCCCTCCGCTAATGGTGTTGTCAGATCATAGGTTCATGTGCTACTACATTTGGAGAGTTTAAAACCCTGCCTTACACACAGGAAGCGGCATGGGTCTAATCCAGGCACTTGCTCATCTCCCGTCTGGATACTGCAGCTCGCAAATGGCTGGGCTCCACACTGCCCTTAAGCCCTACAACTCATCAGAATCGCAGCCGTCCCAGTGTTCCTTCCCAAGTTCTCTCCATGCCCGGCTCTCCTTTGCCTCCACTGGCTTCAGTTAGAGCTACGCATCTGCTACAAGACCATGGTGCTTGCCTCTGGGCATTGAAAGGCACCTCATTACCTTACAGGCTCTGATCAGTCCCCTACACCCAAGCGGGGGCATTGCGTTCATCCACCTCTGGCCTGCTGGCCCCTACCTCTCTGGAAGGCACAGTTCCGCTCCTTGATCAAAACTGTTCGCTGCTCCTATTTTAATGATGAACACTTATAATTCCCACCTCTTTAAGGAGACCACCTGGGTTAGGATAAGTAATCCTTCTACCCCATACCTCACCCCACCAAAAATAAAAAAATAATAAAATGGTTGTAAGAGAAGTGGTTTCATCCACTGGCTGTAAGTGAATACCAATTTTTGTAAGTAACTCTGGATAAGCGTCTGCTAAAATAGTAGTAAATATAAATGTAAATATCTTAAAAAAATATATATATATATACTATATATATATATTATAATAATTCTTTAATTTTGTGTTTACAGTATTATTTGCATTCTTATCATTAAAACATAAAAATATAAAGAAACAATGGTGCTTGATTTTGTTTGTTTGATGGGAATCTACCTTGCCGTGGCAGCCTATCACAGCGCTGACAAAGAAGTTGAGCTCGTCGTGGCCGTAGCCTACATCAGTGTAACCGCTCAGCAGTTACGGCATTTTGAAAGCTGGATGAGTTTATGACTTGCACAGAAACTCGGTTAAGTCATATATATCCGTGAAGTGGTGAAAGCCCACCAACAGTCTCTCTGCCAGTGGATGCGACACCCGGCGCTTCCTGATGTGTTGTAGTTGGAGAGGAGACCCTGGGCGACAGTCTGAGCCTGATGCTAGTAAATAAAGTGAGTCGGGGCAGCATTTGAGCACAACTGTTGAATCAGTGGGTATAGGTAACCTCGGCATGGACAAACCCAAGCAGGTTGTGTTGAGAAATAAATATTCGATCAAATGTTTGGATTTAAAAAAGCAGTCATTTCCTCTAGCTCAAATTGTCATGTCATTTTAGCTCAGGGGAGCCCATGGAGAAAATATTTAAGTGGGCTGGCAGGAAAAATCATGGTATATATAACAAAACAACAACTGGGTCTGTTTTCTTTGTTTTCATACGATCAACATACAACATGGCTAGGAGCCTGAGGACAGTGTCCAAACAGACTACAATTTTGCTCACTTCAATAAATCGTAAAAGTATCGGTTTATTTAGAAATTTTCCACAAAAGAACACTGAGAAGCTTTTTAGCCTGGTGTTGTTTGGACCTTTGTTTCCACAGATCTGAGAACTATATGAGGTGTCATTTATCAATGAAGTAACAGATAAAAATAATGAAATCTGTTTAGAAACCACAGTGCAAGAACCACCAGAGTCAGAATAGGTTAAATAACAAATAAAATAAAAGTCAATTTAAAGCAATGGCATCCTTGCTAAAACATATAAACATAAATCTAGAACATCAAACTCCAGTAACAGTCCAGTTGTTTATCTTTATGGTTCTGCTTCTGTCACCCCACATGTTGGGTCGCGCACACATTGCCAGACAGAAGTGACTGCATCACACCGGCAAGTTATCTCCACAATGACAAACTCAACTTGAAAGAGCGTATGCTGCTCAATGTGACAACTTTGTTAGCCCTTGCAGCCTGTTTGTTCAGTTATTCAGGTGCTGTAACATCACCATAAATGCAGATCCGGCATCCATTCTGGAATGAAATTCTAACACTGGTTGCCATTTTCTTTACATGAACAACAAATTTCTTCTACAGTAAATCAAGCGCCTCAGCTTTGCTTCCTGGCTTAACCATCTTACCTCCAGTGTGGTATGGCAGAGCCATGGGTGCAGTCTTTCTCTCTGAGAGGCTGTCAAACTGACGGTGATTCAGGCTCTGGATCGGATAGAGATTAACAGTTGGATGTTATTCTTCGGCGTTATCCACATAAACAACACCTTTCGCTTCTCTGGTTTGATACAGTGAAAGTCAAAAATCCGTCCTCATTTGATTGCATTCTCTCTGAACTTTGTCACTTACTTTTTCCGATCATTGGCGCACCTTCTGTAGCCAGGCTGACAGCTTTGGCAGGACCAGTCCACTCAAACCTGATGTGCGCCCGACCAGTGCGTGCATCCAACTGCTGTACGTTATTATCATACATGGCACCAACTCCACAGCAGCGAACTCCTCGGTGGCGAGTCAATGTCGCCGCTCAACGGCGGTTGAAAAACTGGCGGATTATGCGCTTTATCTGTAATGTCCGTTGCTTTCATCAATTGCAACCCAGCACAATGACTTACTTTGCTTCTTTAGCTGTCCAAATCCGCAGAAAGATCGGAAATCCTATCTGCAACAAGCTTTCAACATCAGGCGCAGTATTTTCAAACCTGCCGCTTTTCAGAACTTAAATCTCAGCTGCATCATCATGCATGTTTTTAAATTCCACCCTCACTAAATGGTTTGAAGCCACTGCGATTTCAGTAGCAATAGGGTAGCTAGCTTTCACTGCAGCGTCATGGTCTTCGGCTGTGGTAAACACAGACTGCTGGCTCTTCAGACCATCAACAGTTCATTCACCTTCTCTACATCTCAACTGTCAGCAGAAGTTGTCATATTTGTCGGCATGAAGGCTCACACAGATGGCGGCAGAGGATTATATTCTTTCTTTGCAACATGCTCTGAACACACCAAACATACGGCACCACATTCAATTCTCACATTGATTAAATGGGATATTTTTCTTGGAACATCTGCACTCTGCGTCACTTTTCTCTTTTTTGACGTGTATTGGGGCAATGAGGTGTGGCTTTATAATGTTAAAAGTAGAAGCCGTGTCATTCTCGCGGGCAAAACAAATGCAGCTCGACTGACTCATGCGTGCTTGACCTGCCGCCACCTGATGTAAACAGTTTGCTTGCTTCAACACAATTGCTATTGCCATCCAGTGGTTAGTGGAACAACAGTTTATTTTATTAATTACAAGCATTTTATGTAAAAATATTTAAATATCTCAAAAAAATTGAAATCATCTAGCAGGCGGATTAAGCCCGTTTGCAGACTGATCTGACCCGGCGAACCTCACGTTGTTCCCCCTGCTCTGGTATTTGAACAGAGCTGGCTTGATTTACGTGGAAAGGACTCGCGTTTTTGTTATCGTTTTAAATTTCAAATCTGTATCATCGGTGAACTTCTCCATTAAGGGATGTAATGATTGGAAGCATGCAATTGGAACAGGCAAACAAACCAATGTGCAGCTTCAAAAGACAATTCTGTATGTGAAGCAATGTGGAGAGATTCAAGCTTGGCAGAGACAGGAAAAGAGATTTCCTCTTAAGGTGACAACTGGCTGCATAACAGATACCCATGTCCAGCTATAAGTGTGATGTGCTGGAGTTTTTAGTGGTGATCAATTGCCGTTTAATGGAGATAATGCTGGTTTGCCAGTGTGCTAGATGTATGTAGCTCAATGGGCTGTTTTGTCTCTCTTTGGTACACCATCGCATAAAGATCCCTGAACAACCACGGATTACAATCCCCACAGAATGCCGCTATGCCAGCCCCCACCAGATACAAGCGAGATTCTCAGAGCTGATGAGCAATCTCTCGTGACAGAATGATGAACAGTGAAGAGTAGCTGGTATTAAGTGAATGTCTACAGAGTCCTTTAACAAGAAAACATATCTGTGGTTGTGCGTTTGGTGACAGCTTTATGTGGTCTGTGTGAAACACTCACTGACCAATAGCCACATCTGAAGAAAGTGATGCAGAGGGCTCCTGACAGTGTCATCATTATTTGAGCTCACCCAGCTTTGGACTCATGGACAAATCCTGAGTCAGTTATGATGGCGCATCACTCATATCTGGCGGGCATGGTGGTGACAAAGTTGCTCAAAACAAGCGGATCATAACATACCACCCCATATTACTGCTTTAATCACCAACTACATCTGGTTCATGATTCATACCATGTCCAGTATGAAGCAGCCGATTATTTTCAGAGTATGCAACATACTGTACAACTACCTCAGGAAGCAACAGGCGCTGGCTCTGGCCTGGCGTGCCACTGGGCGTCATGCGCCAGACCCAGAGATGGACTGGCCACTTGACAACGGTCAGGATTGTGGTGAAGGTTTTCACGACATATCCACAGTACTGACAGTGGAAAACACACGAGGCCTTGGAGGCGGGAGGTGCGCGGCTCCGAGGCTACCGGGCTGCCATTTTTAAATTCATGGCGCAGTTTTCATTGCGCACCTTGTTATAGAGGCATTATCACTTTTCGAGCCATTCTTAAGACTACTACAGGTGAAGATATGGACTTGTTCTCTGCGGTGACACTTGTGAACAGCTGATGCGTGAACAGCGACATGCAGGTGCATGCCGACAGCTATGTGCCTCATACATAGCAACAGAGAATTATAGTAATTTGGAAGCATTTTGTGAATGTGGAATGAAAAAACCTTCATAACCTGGTGTTGACATCATTTCATATTCTTTCATAATATCAATAATGTGATTACACTAATAATATGTATATGTTTTTTACAAAATAACCCACTTAACAATACAGCCATTGAAAAGCCATTTTTAAATAAAACACTTCAGATTTCCCATAAAGAGCGGTCGCTACAGTACACATGACCAGTGTACACCTCCTTGTTCCATCTCAAAGCAGCATCAAGATACGGATTGCAGACCTGGGTGACCCTCAATTTGTAGTGGGTGATTCTCATGTCATCTCTGCTTCCTTTTAAATCTTGCGGAAGGGAAAAGGAAGATGGATACGGGAATTTGTGTGTAATGATGATGTTCAACTGATAGTAATTGGGCTCCATCTCGCATATATGCAACAATTTCAGCAGAATTTCACAGATTCAGTTCAAATAAAGTAAATTAATTGAATAAAATAATTAGGCCCTAATCTATGGATTTCCACGACTGGAAATACAGAAATGCATCTGTTAGTCACAGATACCTTTAAAAAAGATAAATTGGATCAGAAAAGCAGTCAGTATCTGGTGTGAACCCACCATTTGCCTCTTTGCATCAGGCCTATCCAGGCTGTTGTTGGCCTGTGAATGTTGTCACTCCTCTTATTGGCTGTGCGAGAAGGATTGCTGGATATTGGCGGGTACTGGAACTGCTGTCGTACCATGTCGATCCAGAGCATCTGACATGCTCAATGGATGACATTATGATGATTTGCAGGCAATGGAAAACTGGACATTTTCAGCTTCCAGGAATTGTGTACAGATCCTCGTGACATGGGCTGTGCATTATCACTACTGAAACATGAGGTGAGAAGTGGATGGATGGCGACAATGGCCTCATGGGATCTGCGTCATTAACTATGTATTGAAATTGCCATCAATAAAATGCAATCGTGTTAGTTGTCCGTAAACATGCTGCTCATACCATAACCACCACCACCATGGGGTGTTCACAAGCGTTGACATCAGCAAACCGCTCACCACACAACCTACATACAGCTGTCCACCATCTGCCAGGTACAGTGTAAACCGATTAATCCTGGCAGAGAAAAGCACGCTATAGCGTGCCAGTGGCCATCGGTGAGCATTTGTCCACTGAAATGTGATTACGATGCCCAGGCCTAGTCAGTCAGACCTAATTGAGAGGTGAAACATGGTAGAAATGAACATTAAATTCTCTGGCAACAACTCTGGTGGACATTCCTGCAGTCAACATGCCGTTGCACTCTCCCTTAAGAACTTGGAACCCTTCTGTAGCATTGTGTTTGTCATGACAAACCCTGCACATTTGGTAAGCCTTTCTTGTCTCAACACAGGTGCACCTAGTAATGATCATGCTCTTTAATCAGCTTGTGATATGCCACACCTGTCAGGTGGTGGATCTATCTTCAGCAGGTGAAATGTCACTATTTGCTTGATATAAAAACATATTTGTGCAAACATTTGGAAATAGCGTTTTTGTGCATATAGTCATTTCTGGATCTATTATTTCAGCATACACTACAGCTTTGTACATGGTGGCTAGCTATGACAATCTGGTTTGTATTGCTAGTATTGTATTGGTTGGGATAATTTTTCATTTATTTTAACTAATAGCTAGCTAATTTGTGTCTAAACAAAGACTCCACTTCGCAGATGATTACGATCTTAGTAATATTATATATATCTCAAAAAATCATTTGCATTGCCTGGTGCATAGCCTAATGTTGGCTAGATATTAAAATGGAACCTAGTTGGTTAAACTTCTTCTGCAGATTCATACTACAGTTTAATAAATGAAATGACTGCTTCAGCAGTGGTTTATATTCCCAGTACTGTATAAATTGGTTAATGGTTCATTGTTTTTAACTATTCTTCATCTAGCTAATTTACATATCTAAACAAAAAAGACTCCACTTTGCCACAATGATTGCATGACCATCAAGTTAGCCAGAGTGTATGGGGGTGTTCGCCCATCTATTGTATTTCATGAACATGTAGACAGGTCTAGACAATAGGGCCATCATAGCTAAGAATGTCAATTTAGAAATTGTGTCTGAGGTAAGCCCTCATCTTTATTTGCTAAAATATTTGCTTTGGAATTTGTTTTCAGCATCAATAGAACAGCTCTCCTCCACAGTCATACAAGAAGAATAGTCTAATTCAAAATAGATGGCCCAAGCAAGCGCAGGTTACCTGAAGCATGAGGACTTGTGAGGTTATGAACTACATCAACAACTATACAGAGGATAATGCAATATTCTTCACCAGGGCCTACTGCAGGACACAAACACTTTGGTGGAAAGCCATCATGTAACAAAAATAAATTAGGCGTCTCTACAAGGAATCAATAAACACTTACTTATGTAAAGTCTCACCAAGCATAAACAAACCCTTTTATTGTGCATTTACCGCTTAACATGATTGTACTATTTTTATTGATCTTTATTATTTATTGTATTTTCAGAAGTCGTGCAGTCAGACTGTCTTCCTTGAACTCTGTGTTTGACAGGTACTACCCCGTCTCAAAGCACTGGCCCAGGACAGACCTGTACTGTAGTCACAAGAAGGAACAACTATCAGGTCTTTCAGATCTAGCAATCTGAAAAAACGAGAGCAGCATCTCCTGCTTGTTCAGAAATGAGCAGTCTGTCTACCCAGAGAAGATGGTTGCTGACTACATGACCACCACCTGTCAGACCTATGGTGTCTCTGGTGCCTCACACAGCCCGGCACAACGAACCATCAGGATGCATTTACAGCTTTAACAGGACAGGTTCCACTCAGACAGGCCTCACCATGATGACTCCGAGGAGTTGATGCAGTGGCAGCGTCATATCAGAGGATGTCTTTGAAATGAACTATGAGTGCTACCAGCATTGCAGAGGATAGAAGTGGGGGTCAACCTGTCAGTGCTCAGACATCGCACACACTGCATCAAATTGGTCTGCACATGGCTGTGTCCCAGAAGGAAGCCTCTTCTAAAAGATGATGCACAAAGCCCATAGGCGCAGTTTACTGAAGACAAGCAGACTAAGGACATGGATTACTGGAGACAAATGTCACAGCAGTCTCGTGAGACCAAGATAAACTTGTTTGGTTCCAGATGTGTCAAGCATGTGGCAACTAGGTGAAATTACAAGCATGGTGGTGGGAGTGTCATGGTCTGGGGCTGCATAGTGCTACTGCGGCACTGGGGAGTTACAGTTCATTGAGGAACACATGAATGCCAACATGTACTGTGACATACTGAAGCCAGGGCATGATCCTTCCTTGGAGACTGGTCATGAGGCAGTGGCCCAACATGATAACGACCAAAGCTGCCTCCAGACTATACCCCTTGCTGAGAAGCTGAGGTAAAGATGATGGACCCAATGACATGTCTCAGACCTAAACCTATTGAGCATCCTTTAGGGCAGCATCCTCAAGCGGAAGGTGGAAGAGTGCAAAGTCTCTAACATCACCAGCTCAATGAGTATGTCATGGAGGGAGTGGAAAGGACTCAGTATGCTTGCCTGTGAGCTCTGGCCGAACCACACTTTAAGAGGAGTTCAAGGCAGTGCTCAGGAAAATGATGTTTACAAAATATTGACACTTGGGCCCAATTTGGACATTTTCCTTGGGTGTACTCCTTTTATTGTGGTTTACAGACATTAATGGCTGTGTGCTGTGTTATTTGAGGGATGAGACAAATGCACTGTGTGTTCTTATCTACTTTGCATTTCAACAAGTGTCATTTCTTCAGGTGAAAGATATGTAAATATTTACAAAATGAATGCTGTATGTGTACACTGATTTATTTCAGCTTCAGAAGTTGACATACTTTTGTAGGAGTGCTTCAGGAGACATGAGGTGAAATCTCTTCAGTTACCTCAACAAATTGACAACTAGAATGCAAGGTCTGAACATGGTGCTGCAAATAAGGATTACATTAAAGCAAAGTTTGGGGACACAATTATTATTTCAATTAAAGATCATTATTTCTTTTTTGTGTGACTACATTTCTATTCCATTTTGCTATCTTTCCTATTCAAACTCTCATTTCTTGTCTTTCTTGGAAAACAAGGACATTCTAAGTGACCCCAAACTTTTGAGCAGTGGTGTGCTATATATATTCGAAAAAATACATATGAAGGATTGGAGGTATTAAAACAGTTGTGATAGAAATTACAATCTATCTGCAATATTAAAATGATCTACCCCCAAAATAAAAAATAAAAAAATAAAATAACAGAAACACAGCATGGTAGCAATACCTGTGGCGACCCTGGCTGTGGCAACAGCTGTATAGTGTAACACAAAACATGGTACAAACATTGTGGGCACAGACAACCCCACGAAGCAAGAAGGTGAAGTAGAGAATTCATCCATAAACATGCAATAACTGCTCAGTAAGAGTGTTTCTTGATTGAGTCTTTGAATGAAGATATGGAGATAAAGCTGTCAATTTAAGATGTTTTTGAAGCTCCAATCAGTTAACTAGCACAGCAAACTGAAGGCGACCCAGGGATGTGTATTGCTTTTGCAGAATTGCAGATCATGACTGACAGAATGGGTGTTGTATGTGGGGCTGAGGGCGTATGTCTCAGATAAGAGGTAAGGGCCTAGAGGGTTTTCTAAACCAGCATCAGCAATTAGGTCTTGATGGTGCTAGATATGACCAGTTTACAGAGGTGTAGAGTGCAGTGATGTGTCTGTAAGGAGCATTGGTGGCAAATCTGGTGGCGGATAAACGACGTCATGCAAGAGCACCTAACCTGCTTGTATCACTAAATTCGTGCCGTAATCTGCATTGGAAGGATGGTCATGAATCCAGGGTTAGTTGTGGCTGGGGTGAAAGAGGGTAATTCGACAGAGGAAACCAAGTCTAGATTTAGCGTTATTTATGCAGCTTTGATATGTAGAGAGAAGGATAGTGCACATCTAACCATACTCCCAAGTACTTGTATGAGTTGAATACCTCAAGCTCTAAACCTCAGAGGTAGTAATCACACCGGTGAGAGGAGGGGCATTCTTCTTACCAAACCGCATTACCTTTGTTTTGAAATTATTCAAGAACAAAGGTGGGGCAGAGAAAACTTGTTGGACATGAAACTTTGTAGTAAGAGCATTTAACACAAAATCGAGAGGAGGCAGCTCAGTATAGACTGTCATCATCTTCTTTTTAAATGGGATGAAGGCATCTACTACACAGACTATGTTGTTGATGTAAATTGAGAAGAGCGTGGGGCCTGGATGTGAGGCCTTGGGGTACTCTCTTGGTGACAGGCAGTGGCTGAGACAGCAGATGTTCTGACTTTATACACTCCACTCTTTGAGACGTAGTTATGAAACCGATAAAGACCCCTAAACACCAATATATTGGTTGGCTAAGATGGAGGTGCGTATCGTAGCAGCACAACATTTGCTTAGGGCACTGAGTGATATGACGTATTAAGGACCTTTAAGGTTGCATTGACACATCCATAACCTGAGAGTGGAAACCAGATTGCATACCAGAGAATATTTTAGACATCAAAAGTGATCAGTTGATTGTTGACAAGTTTTCAACACTTTTTGATAAACAGGGCGAATATTGACTAATGAGTGTAAGTGCCGGTCATCCGGGGAATGAGAAAGCATAACGCAACAAACGGGCATTTGCCAATGGCTTAAAATCCTATGTTGCCACCCAATTGATTATGCAGATCATGTTAAGCGATTCAAAATAGCAGTAAAGCTTTGAAACAGATATGAAAATGTCTGGCTGCCTGACATATCATCTGAAGGCGGCCTGAATCATGATTTTATTGTTTATTGTGAATTATGTTAATGGTTAACAGAAACGGGACATTGATATATACTTTCACTTCAGTAACACTGTTTCATTCAACAACAATAAGAGCATTAGAAGCGAAATATGTACACTAGTATTTGGTTTATGCTCAGGTGCTGAAGGTGGAGTGTGGTGGAATCAGCATAGGCCCTTGAAACAAAGTCCAAAGACTTTGGTAAATATTCACGTGGTACGACACAATAGGCCGGAGGCGAAATAAAGGCGCACACAGGCATCAAACAAAAGGCGCACTAACATGTCTGAAAACCTCTCAAAACAACGGAGAAACCGCGTAAGCACAGAACACCCAAACAGGCGTAATCACACACGCAACATCATTTAGAGAACTAAATAGGACACTAATGAAACAACTAGAAACAGGTGTACCCAATAAGACAAACCAAGCCGAACATGAAACGCTGTGATGGCAGCTGGTACCTCAGAGGCGGCGACCACTTTGAAACCTGCCCGAGCAGGGAGGAGGAGCAGCCTCGGCTTCAGATTCCGTGACGGTTATCTAAGCATGGTCACAAGTTGCTTCCAGAGTATGTGATCAGAGTTAGACATAGTTGGAAGTCACTCATTGCTCCCCGGACAGCTCACCAGCGCCAATGTCCCTTTCCCCATTCCGCTAAAAGCGCTCAGCACTCTGGGAAAAACTTTCTTTGCCGCTCCAAATTCCTCCATTCGCAAAAAATATTCATGCAGTGTTTAACAAACACCCTATCTATTTTTGTGACTATATGCCATTGGTTTTAGTATAGGCTATTGTAAGAGAAGAGAGGGTGAATTTGGCAGCCTGCAATTTAGGCGTTATTGCATATGGGCATTCCTCAATCTGCAGGAACCCCTCTTTGCTGCTTCTATTGGCCATTTTTAAACTAGGACTCAGCTACACAGGCAGGAGGCAGGGGGCAGTCAGTACAGTGGTGGCGTGTGCACCATAACGTGGATGCCTTGCGATAGAGCCCCACAGAAAAAGGAGCTTGAAGATATGTCAATGGTAGGCAGTATCGCGCCGCCACGCCTGTGAGCCTGTTTTCCAGGAATGCCCATGCAAGGCAGCGAATTACGAGCCGCAATGAGCCTCTATTGTGTAAAAAAGGAAGTTTCAACATTACACTTAACGTATCATAGGCTATTAAACAAGGACCTAACTGATGAAATGCGAAACACATGTTAAAACATTCTGCTTTCTCTAATCTATTGATGATCAGATACGCTGATTCAACAAAACATTTTTTTGCATTTTTGTTGGTTGGGCTTGTAAGTAAGCATTTCACTGTAAGGCTATGTTGTATTAAGAAGCGCCGAACTGCGATATGGCGGTCTCGGGCACTGCATCAGTGTGATCATTTACCAGACCCCCTGGTTCGATTCCAGGCTATCCTGACCCGGCCGTGATTAGAATCCCATAGGGCAGTGCACAATTAATGGCGTCGTCCGGGTTTGGCGGTGTGAAACATCGTATAAATAGAATTTGTTCTGCTTGTAAACATATATAGTAAAATAAAAATGTGTAAATTTGATTTGATTCCTTTAACTCAGTTCAGCTCATTTTTAGTTGATAAACAACTTTAGCAATGTTCAAATAGACTCCTCTTTTTTAACAATAAGCCTATATAGAAATCAGTATATCTGGGTAGGGTAGGCATTAACATTTATAGCGATAATCCAGGACACTTTCCAATTAGTATGATATGTTAAGTTTCTTATGGTATGTACAGTATTCTGTTATGATTATGTATCATCCATTTCGAATTATATGTTATGAATTACAATATTATTATTCTCATTTATGAATTACAATTCTATTACAATCTCTATACTGTTTAATTATTTGTTTGTTTGATTACTACAATATGTTGTAATAACGTTAGCTAGGTGGCTAATTTTAGCTGATAGGGAGTTAGAGTTAAGGTTAGTGATAATGTAAACTAGAAAACATGTCTGTAGACATCCAGATGCTAGATGGCACTGTCTAGAGGAAACCTCAAGGCGGGCTATGTTGCAACGTGTTAGAAGTGCTGCTGCTTGATCTAGAGGTATGATGATGCTGAGACTGCTGCTGAATTTACATGGCTGTTAAAAGTGACTGTGCCTGAATCCCAAGTGACACCTATTACCTAGATAGTGCCTACTTTGACCAGAGCCCTAGGGTTCCATTCGTGAGGCAAGTTGTATCTCTGTGTTGGAATATCTGGTGCCCTGTAATGGAAGGCATAGTTTATACATTAATTTGGATATTGTGATAAAATACTCTGACATTTTTTTATTGCAGCATACCTGTAAGTTAACTAAGAGCATTGTGAAATGTTGTGGGCAGGAAAGGAATTGTTGTGTTTGGTGTGTTTTCAAATGTGAAAAGAGGCCTGGGGAAGAAAGGTTGGGAGCCTCTCTGGGAGTAAGTGCCCTTATAAATATTGTTGCAGTATGCTGTAATGTATAAACACATTTATCTAGCAACCACCCTGTATAATCTTGTAATTACAGTAAAATACTGTAGGCTGACCCCCTCCCTCAATGAATTTCATTCATTCAGATTATGGTGGCATTTACTTTATTACAGTCTCTAATACAATAGTACTTGCTTTGATACCATAACTAGTTATATGCAGTAGATTACAGTAGTATGAAAATGCAGATTTCTTTCTATTTTTTCAAATGTCCCTTAACGTTTTCTATTTTACAACCTGTAATTTAAAATGAATTTTATTTGGATTTTAACATGTAATGGACATACACAAAATAATCAAAGTTGATTGAAGTGAAATGAAAAAGATGTTGATTAAAATTCTAAAAATTAATAACGGAAGAAGTAGTGCGTGCATATATCTTCACCCCCTTTGCTACAAGCCCTAAATAGCATCAGGTGAAACAATTCTGTACAAGTCATATCAAGTTAAATAAAGTCCACCTGTGTTTCAAATCTAGTGTCACACTGATCTCAGTATGTATATACCCTGATGAAGGCCCCGTGTCTGCAACTCCACCGACAGAAGCTCCACCAAACAACGCGCCATTAAAACCGAGTAAGCTCTCCAAAATAAGTCGGGGACAAAGTTGTGGAGATGTACAGCAGATCAGAGTTTGGTTGTAAAAAATCATCAGGACTTTGAACATCGCAGACTTCATTAAATCCAACACTAAAAATTCGGAAGAATATGGCACCTTATGACTACCATAAGGAAGGCGCTTACCGTCACGGTTAAGCAAGGAAGGTGTTAATCATAGAGGCAACAGAGACCAGCAGTATGCCTGAAGGCTTATGAAGCTCCACAGAAGAGGGTGATGCATGTTACCAGGACCACTATAAAGCCATGCATCAAAGCATGAGCTGAAATCATGGCATGATTTGCTTCAGAAAATAGCAAACCATTTTGTGGTTGCCAAAACATAATGGAGGCCTCCCAAACATGGAAGAAATTATGATCAGGATGGACTAAAATCAGTTTATTGTCCATCAAGCATGTCTGTTTAATTGCCTTCCATATGCCGGGCCTACATCCCCCACAGTGAGCATGGTGGTGGCGAATTCATCTGTGGTGTTTTCTGTGAAGCTTGAGGACACAGAATCTAGTTCAGGTGAAGGAATAGTGGATGGCTAGACCAGAGGAGAACTTGAGGAAACCATATTCCATGCCCAAGGGTGAATGGGATGGAGGTTCTTATTAGCAGGACAATGACCCTAAGCATACTGCTAAGTACATAAGTGGTTTAAGAAACTTGATAAAATGTAGATCATATTTCGTCGTCCCGACCTCAATCAAAGTGAGAATCTGGTATAATTTTATTTTTATTTTCAATTCATTTGTTGCTCAAATTAACCAGTTGAGAACAAGTTCTCATTTACAACATCATCGTCGTTGATGAATGGGTCAGACCAGGTGCAGTGTGTTGCTAAACATGTTCATTTGACTTATAAGCTTCATGATAAATAAAGCAGCGTGAAGTCAAAGGTACACAAGCAACGCCTCACACAAGGCGGATCTGGCCCACTGGTGCCAGCCAGGCTGCACTCAGTGGTGCCAGTCGAACAACGGCGACAACATCTGATTGAACCACCACCGAAGCCAACATAGTGAGACCATGCTGATTCTGCTAAGGCCAACACGGCGAAAATGCGTACAGATCAGCATATGGCGTCCTGGGTCAGAGTGATGACGGTGCCCCTCAAAGTGCGGATCACGACACTGGCATAAACATAAGAGGTGAGGGCCGGGTGGCATTCGCCACCCGGAGGCGGATCAGCTCGAGTGACAGCCACGATTCTCGCCTCCTGTTGCGCCCCTGGCTTGAGTGGGAGCAGGAGCCAGGCCGGGCCGGGCTGGCGGCAACCACCACTGGCTTGAGTGCGAGGGCAGAACAGGCGGGCCGAAGAACGGCTGCGCACCACTGGCGAATTAGAACGGAACATGCGGGCGCAGACGTGGCTTCGCACCACTGGCTTGGTCTGAAGAACAGAGACAGGCGGACCCGGGCTGGCGGCCGGCGCGCCACTGGCCAGTGCGGGGCAGAACAGGCCGGACCGGGCTGGTGGCGCACCACTGGCTTAGTCTCAGGGACAGGAACAGGCCGGACGGGCTGGCGGCCGCGCACCACTGGCTTGGTCGGGAGGCAGAACAGGCCGGGCCGGTGGCGCACCACTACTTCGGTCTGAGGGCAGGAACAGGCCGGGCCGAGGCCCAGTGGCGCTTTCCACCGCTAAGTGCAGGGCAGGAACAGGCCGGGCCGGGCTATTGGCGCGCACCTGTCTTAGTGCGGGGGCAGGAGGCTGACCGGACCAGGGCTGGGCGTCATGCCTGCCACTGGCCCAGTGCCGAGGAAGGAATGGAGTTGGGCCGGACTGTGGCAGCGCCTGCCCGGCAGTGGGGTCCAGAACAGGCGGGCCTGGCTGGCGGCCAGCGCACCACTGAAAGCTTGAGTCGCGAGGGGGCAGGAGCAGGCGGACGGGCTGTGGCGCACCACTGGCTTGGTGAGGACAGAACAGGCGGACCGGGCTGGCGTGCCCTTTGCTTGGTGAGGGGAGCAGAATCGAGCTGGACCGGACTAGCGACATGCCCTTTCTTGGTGCGAAGGCGAGACTGGGTTCCTTTAATGCTTGTCCATCTGCTGCTAGCCAGCTCCTCTGCCGTGCCTCTACACTTTTCTTCCTTTTAGCCTCTGCTGTATGGCCTCGTCATCACCCGGCTCTTTTCCCCAAATTTTTATTGAGTGCCTCTGGTCTCAAGTAGTTAACCATGATTGGCGTGATTTCACCCTCTCTGCCTGAGCATCTGTTAGGAAAACAGTATTTAGTCCAGCCTGGTGTACGAAGTTCTCACTTAAAGATGAAGGCCTGTAATTTTCATCTGTAAAATTTTAGGTGTATACAGTTGAAGTGAGTTTGCCCTTATGCAAATACATTTAAACTCAGTTTTCACAATTCCTGACATTTAATCCTAGTAAAAATCCCTGTCTTAGGTCAGTTAGGATCACCACTTTTATTTTAAGAATGCCAAGAAATGTCAGAATAATGATGAAAGAATGATTTATTTCAGATTTATTTATTTAATCACATTCCCAGTGGTGGGGTTTCCACTCATTTAGTATTTGTTATTGCCTTTCAGTTTGTTTAACTTGGCTCAAACATTTCTGGTAGCCTTCCTGACTTCCCACAATAAGTTGGGTGAATTTTGTGTTATTCACTCTGACAGAGCTGGTGTAACTGAGTCAGGTTTGCTGACCCTCCTTGATACGCTTTTTCAGTTCTGCCACACATTTCCTATGGATTGAGGTCAGAAGAATTTTGATGTGCTCATTCTTTTGACTTTGTTCTCCTTAAGTCATTTTGCCTTTGGAAGTATGGTTGGGGTCATTGTCCATTTAAGGCCATTTGATAAGCTTTAACTTCTGATGTCTTCAAGGATGTTGCTTCAATATATCCTGTACTACACTTCTATGGTGCCATCTATTTGTGAAGTGCACCAGTCCCTCCTGCAGCAAAGCACCACATTTACAGCATGATGCTGCCACCCCGTGCTTCACGGTTGAGATGGTGTTCTTCCCGACACACAAATTTTTCCTCCAAAAACTTATATGATGGTCATTATGGTCAAACAGTTCTATTTTGTTTCCACATCATGAAACAGAGGACATTTCTCCAAAAGAACATGATCTTGTCCCCATGTGCAGTTACAAACACTAAGTCCCCAGCTTTTCTATGATTGTTTTGGAGCAATGTGGCTTCTTCCTTGCTGGCCTTTCAGGTTATGTCGATGTAGGACGTTTCCCCTGCTGATATAGATACTTTGCACATGTTTCCTCCAGCATATGCGAGGTCACTTGCCTTTGTTTAGAGTTGATTTTTTTTGAACCAGAAGCCGTTTCATGTCTGGGAGACCAAACGCATCTGTCCTGAGCTGTCATGAGCCAGCGCATGGGAGTCCCATGGTGTTTATGCTTGGCCTGGTGTTTGTGTTACAGATGAGCCGTGGTACCTTCAGGCATTTAGAAATTGCTCCCAAGGATAAGACCAGACTTGTGGAAGTCTCATTTGTTTCCTAACGAGTCATGGCAATTTCTTTTGATTTTCCCATGATGTCAAACAAAAGAGGCACTGAGTTTGAAGGTATGCGTAAGAAGCCCATTACGATTGCCATAATTGGCGACAACGATAGATGTCAATTAGCCTATCGGCTTCTAAAGCCATGATAACATAATAATAATAATATGCCGACTTAGAATGTACACTCCGGCGAGCTTACAGTCATGCGTGCACTTGTTTTGTATGGGTGGGTCAGAGGATCGAACCCTACCTTAGCATTACAAGCAGCCGTGCTCTACCAATGGGCTAAAATTTTCTAAGCTGTTTGAGCACAGTCAACTTGTATGAAACTTCACCCATTGCCAGATGTTCAGTGAATTATGGTAAATAATCTATCATAAACAATTGTTGGAAAATCTTATGTCGTACATAGAGATGTCTAATAAACACCAAAACTATAGTTTATTAACAAAGAGGAGCGTGGAGTGGTTGAAAAACAAGTTCAAACTCAACCTAGAAGATGTCATGATCTTCAGGCTTCAACTGTATCTGGATCGTGACATGCGTTGCTACAGGTGGACTTTATTTAACAAATTATATGACTTCTGAAGGAGAATGATGGTTGCAAAAAGTAAGGTCTTGTTGGGGCTTCACATAGCAAGGGTGAATACATATGCCTTTAGCTTTTCGTTATTTATTTTGTTAGATTTTAGGTAGTAATTTTTTTCATTCCTTTACCAATTTTGACTATTGTGTATGTCCATTACATAAATCCCTAATCATAATGGATTTACATGGGCGCCATGCCACCGCAGTGCAATTGTTTTCCTTGTCCTGCCGGAACACAACGTGAGGAGTATATCGGCACGGCTTTCGTCAAGGGTCTCATCTGCCCCTCTACACTCACACATGGCGGCTTCTTCTTCGTGGGCAAAAGGGCAGGTGCAGGCGTGCATTGATGCCAGGCGCTCAATGACATCACGGTTAGAACCGCTGCCCACTCCCCCTGGCATTCAGAGTCATTGCAGGAACCGGGTCTTCCGCCCGCTGGACTTGCAGAAATGTTGCCCAATGCGCCATCTTTAGTCATACATTTACTAGTTAGCTAGCACTGTGTGTCTAATATGGATCTTGTATCAGCTGTTATAGATTAATTTCTTGGCGATGAGCTCCTACATGTGCTCAGTAATGAGATTGCCCTCCAGTGGCCGCCCATCTGGAACTCCAGACGGACAGATAGACACACACACATACACACACAGTGTGAGAGCTACGATTAAAATAGAATAGCATAAAACAAATGTTGCTATTCATAGGTTGCACCTCCGTCATAAGGTTACATCGTACCATTTATTATGGCGTTCTCAATAGCCCACTGCATCTGATGATGTGATAAATGGAAACTAATGGCTTTGTTAGTCTAACTAACACTATAGTGGCCTGGAAATATGATGGCATTGCTAAGTAAACGGAAATGTTTGTGGAAGCCAACTTTGCCATCATTATCATGTCGTCAAATGGATGGCAAGCATTGGCCATTAACTAACAAAGTTAATCAAAAATAGCTATCAATCTTTAATGTGGCTTCTTCAGCTAAAATGGGTGGTCTCCTAAATCTTGTAAATCTAGCTGACTAGTTATACTGCACCTAGAATCAATCAGTGACATCAACAGTGAAAATATGTTTTCTACTAATTATTTGCCTCATTTGTAATGTATCTGTATTTCAACCACTCAATATTTTTGTAAATCATGTGTTCGTAATGCATTGAATAGAATACTCGATCATTTCAGACATAGCTATAGATAAGGCTTGCTTGTTCTGAGAATAATACATTTACTAACTACCATGTGGCCCTCAATTACGCTAATTTCAGCGCATTATTCATATATTTTGCTTGCTAGTTGTTGGCTGTGCACTGAAGTAAATATCTAATAATTTTGTTTCAATTACCTTCCAAATGTGAAATTACAAGACAAAAAGGACTGCTTAGCTAGCTAAGCTGTTCCTCTATGTAAATCTTTCAACCTTATTTGTGAAGAGTAGAGTGGCCTGGCTAAACAATGTCATTCCCTGAGACTTCCCACACAAATCACGCACTCATTAGGGACAGATATGATAAACACCTGACTGTGTTATGAGTCACCACATATATACACTTGGATGCGTTTAAAGAATTAATTTATCCATAAAGCTTCCCATCAGCCTAGATCAGAAGGAGTAATGCTATGTCATGGAGGTCAATTGTTTTCCGTCTGTGGGCATAGAGAACTCAGAATTCTCTGCAATGCAATATGAAGTATTGACCTTTACCATATATTGCTCAGCTGTGCCTAATATTTCCCAATGCCTCAAAATAAAGTTGATCAACTCAAACAGAGCAATATATTACAACCTGTACTTGGAGAAATAAACACGCGATGTGGCTATGCTAATGTTTCGGCATAGCCGAAAGCTATTTTCTCATAATAACTTTTAACCAGATTATTTCCATAACCTTAGCATCTTTCTCATTATAACGTTAAATAGCTCCAGCATCCATATAAGCTACAATGGTGTCAATTAAGGTTATTTGTAGTATCATTTTAGTGAATGGGCAACCAAAGGATGTTAAGTCAATATTGGAAAAGTGTATTTGATGGTTTTCATTTCTACTGACTAAACTGGCTGGCTAGCTGATCAATATTAACTATGGCTGGCTATTTAACGAATAGAGAGATGAAAAATTTTCTAGCTGAAGCACATCTTCTGACGATTACATTCACCCCCTACTTCGTCTTCAACCCTGTTTAAAATGGACAATGCTTGAGTGGTAGAACTGACAATGACATTAATCATAGTGGTCATATTACCTATTCAAATTCTGTGTAAACATGCTTAGCTCATGTAGAGTAGCCTAGGATTGAAGCAGCACAATTTAGTAACTGAAAGGTGGCTGGTTTGAATACAGAAGCTAAGAAAAATGTGTCAATGTAGTAATCCATATTAGGCAGATAACAACATTTCACTGCATTTATCCATTTATATATTCTTTAATCTTTGAGTATTTCATGTAAGTACCAGTCAAATGTTTGGTTACCTGCTCATTCCAGGTTTTCTTTATTTTTACATTGTAAAATAATAAGTGAAAGATGTAAACTAAAATAACACATATGGAATCATGTAGTAACCAAAAAAGTCTTAAAACAAATCAAAATATATTATAAATTAGATTCTTCAAATAGCCACCTTCCTTGACCAGCAACTTTGCACATACTTGGCATTTCTCTCGCCAGCTTCATGAGGTAATCACCTGGGTACATTTCAATTAACAGTTGCGCCTTCTTAAGCTAATTTATTGAATTTTCTTTCCTTTCTTAATGTGTTTGAGCCATTGATTGTTAACTCTTTGGTAAAATACCAAGTCACATATTACTGGCAAGAGCAGCTCAAATAATAAGACAGTCCATCATTACTTTAAGGTCAGTCAATGTGGAATATGTCAAAGAACATTTTTACATTTTATAGTCTGGCTGTAAGGCGCTCTTATCCCAGAGCAACCACAGGAGCAATTAGGGTTAAATACCTTGCTCAAGGCACATCGACAGATTTTCACCTAATCGGCTCGAGGATTAGAACTCATGACCTGGTTACAACATCATTTGCTAAGCACCATACTACTTCTAAGGGCTGCCAGTTCTTCAGGTGCAGATATAAGCCTTCTATGTACGAAAACTACATGGTGCTGAGCTGACTGCATGTGGGAGGACGCATGGAGGAGGGCTTAATTTCACCTCTTTACTGAGAAAGGTTCTGTTAGAGTTGCCAGCCTCAGAAAATTGCATCCAAATAAATGCTTTACAGTTCAAGTCTGGGCATCTCAGCATCAACACCAGAGGGGCTGTGGATAGGTCTTCATGAACAGTGCAAAGCCACTACTAGAGGACGCAATGAAGAAGAGGCCTGCTTGGCCAAGTAACACGACCAATGGACATT